>NC_132787.1:20556218-20856218 GCF_048418805.1 Vulpes vulpes | reverse complement strand
TATGATATTAAATAGAACACACAAACATAAATTATTTGCCATGCAAATATAAACCCAATAAAAATATCTGACACATGCTAACCTCCTTTACAATCCGGTAGTTATTGCTTTTATTGCTGTCAATCTGAGGTTTCCTTGTTCCATCCTGCACCGGACTCAAAATGCTTGATTCCTAAAACAAACAAAAGTATGTATTTTTATCTCACATGTAGTTTTGTGATAAATATATTTACTTTTTAATAAATAATAAATATGTTTTATAATTATTTTGTAATTTATTATTCAAATTAAATATTTCCTTTGCACTTTTTTTATCACATAAAGAGCTCCTTGGCTTGAATAAATCATGCCAATTACCATTTCCCAATAATAACCAAATTATAACATAAGCAATATTACTAATAATCAATGAGTTAAGTCAAAAAGTAAAAGTTATTACACATAACCATATGCTAAATATATCAGACATATCATTGCTTTATGTTGCCTAGAGGAGAATGAATAGTAAAAATCCAGGGGAAAAATGTGTAATTTTATCATCAGGGATAAACTACAGGGGGAAAAAAAGGTGAAGAAGCATATCATAACAGCTGATAAAACATTTCAGGGATGGAAGGAAAGAACACTTTAACCCAAGAATTCTCTGCCAGGTTACCATGACATCCTTAAAAGTCATGGCTTAGGGCCAGCCAAGCATGGAACCAGGAAAATGAAGAAAGGAAAATAAAATTTAAATTAAAAATAAGATTTTAAATTACTAAATTAATAAAGCTTATTAAGAGGTCCTGAAACACTAAAAATATTTCATTGTAACAACCGTTATCTGTAGCAGTACAATAAAAAACAAATATAGGGAGTGACATATTTTAAATATCAACTCTTATAATCACTGGGTAAAAATGAAACACATTACAAATAATTTAATACATGAGCATTTATTAAGACTTAATACATGCCTGGTACTAGACAAAGGTGAGTGGATCTAAAAGAAATAAGATATGCAGTCCTTCCCACAAGAAAATTATAGTCTAACTTAAAAAAGCTGGGAGAAATATGAACATAAAGATTTGAATTGAGCAGAATTCACTATTCAGAGAGAGAAAGAGAGAATAGCTCTATCTTCAGACAGCTTTATGAAGGAGGTCAAGTTGAAGCCAAGGTCTTGAAAGATGAAAACTATTTATTTAAGTATGAGAGATGTGTGGGGGGAAAGGGGCACTTGTTAGGTGAAGAAGTCCCTTTAGCCAAAAGTATTGCAGAAAGAGCACACATAATAGTGTACAGAGAATGGCAAGAGCAGCCAGTGCATGTTGCATGAGAGAGGGCAATTAGTAGAGTGGGACCTGATTGCTTTCCTGACTGACAACATGTACAAAATGGCATTGGGATCAATGTCAAGTCCAACTTTAGTCAAAAACACACTAAATTCCTGACTATGTTGATGATGTTCGTTCTCACAGTTAAAGGGGACCCCAATCTAAGCTCAGGGAAAAGTAGCCAAAATATGCAAAGCCAATCAATGTAATTTAATTTGCCCCAAGCTGTTTCCATGACAAATCACAAAATGAATAGAAGCCAAGAAAGAAACACACACACACACACACACACACACACACACACACACACAAAACTAACCATACTAGTCAAGGAATTCTGATGCAAGGCTTCAAGTAGAGTGACTTGAATGGTGGTGACCCATCACCACTCCTCAGTAAGCTTTGTATTCGTCTTTGCTTCTGTCCAAGCAAATATTGCCTCTTTCCTACCTGAAATTCCAGTACCATCTACACACTTACCTTCCTTGTTATGTCTCAGAGGAAAAAAAACTTTTGATGCAGGGATTTTTCAAATCCATCTTCCCTGCCTCTCCTCCCTGCTTCATCTCTGCTTCCTATGCATAAATGGATGGTTTCTGCTCTCTAGTGATGCTTTCTCGCCTCTTTAAAAATATGGCTAAGTGAAGGCTAACCAAAGATTTTTCAGTAGTATTTCCCATCCTTGGAAGAAGTAGTCCTGCATCTCAGACTATGGTCCCACTCAATTTCTCAAAAGAATACTCTCTACCAAACTGTATTAAAACTGTTTTATGTGCTAATGACTCATAGTGACCAACACTTTATTTAGCATTTGATTCTGTAATTCACTATCAATTTCTTTAAACCTCTCTCTGTTTTATCATGCCACAATAGTCTTCAAGATTATTTTCTACCTTTCTGACCACCTTGTGCTTTCACTCAACAAAACTGGAACTGCAAAAAGTGAAGAATATGAATGCTGAGAACATTCACGGTGTTACTGTTGGGAGTCCAGCATTATGTCACCTATCTATCTTGACAAATTCTAGGAGGGAAAGGAACGCAGTCCAGCCTCCGCCACAGGTAAATAAAAGAGAAAAAAGGAATGCAAGAGATTGTCTGCAAGACAACAAACACTAGGTGAATCCTAGAAGGTTATAGAAAAAGGTATAAAGCTACATATGTAAGAGAAGCCAGTGCAGAAGAGGGAAGGAGCCCAAGTGCTGATATGGATGGAAACTATGTAGATAGAAAAAGCCAGGGGATCAGAGAATGAGATAAATAGGGTTCTATCTGATAGCAAAAATTATTGATGAGAAGTAGAAATTGCAAAAGCTAGAAATATAATTAAATTTCCTTTTTTTCTGATCACAAAGGTGGAGGTTGAAATTTTAAAAGGCCATGTTTATTTTTTTTTCTGGAAGAAAAGAAATATTAAAGAAAACCAACTTTGCACTATAAACCAGGATTAAGATATTACCAAGTCTAAAGATTTACAAAGCTCCTACAGTGAAGAGATGTTTCTGATATATGTCACCTCTAAAAAAAATCAGTTGAAAATACAGGCAAAGTTTTGGCAGATATATTTAAGTCCATTTTTCAAACAATGACCTGAAGAAAAAGCAACTGTCTTGTTCTAAGAAAAGTAATCTCAGGCAAAATGTGCTGCATTACAAAAAGCTATGCTCTTTAGTACAGCCCAGAAGATACAGGCAATTCTAAACTCCATAAGTATGGGAATTATGAAGAATAATTATTTTAATTTAAAATTGCCAGCAGTCAACAAAAGTGGGCATCACTGGAGAATTCAATAAGCAGCCCCTTTTAATTTCAGAAAATAATTCAATGTAATTAAACGGAACAAAAATATTAACCTACAGAACATCTGGATGATTCCAAAGCAGATCAGGGGAATTTAAGAAATATGTAAACTACATAATTATGGTTAGGTTTTATTTTATTTTGATGCCAAAATACTCTAAGTAAAGGTGTTCCAAAAGTTTTCCTCCAGAAAGGGCAAAGAGTGATTATGTTTTTTATATTTTATGTAACTTTGATCTTAGATCAATGGCCAAATCTACAAAGCCCTGTCTTCGTCCTAATGTCAAAATTTTAGTGAAGTACAAAATGCAGAAGTGTAACTTATGCCAAGTCCCAGAGGAAAGCAGGCTCCAAAAAAAATGTGTAACACTGAGAACAGTGCTGTGCATATAGTAAATACCCAAATTATCTTTCTGATAACAGTGATGAAGAATAGATATGGCACTCCAAAAGCATTTGCACTTTATTATTATTATTTCCTATCATCTGGAAGAATTTGACCTTATTTCCTCTAATGGAATATAGGAAACTGCTTAGTTCAGTGATTTCATAGAGGCAGTTAGATTTTTAATTGTATAGCATTTACTGTAACATAAAGCGGTAGGTTCCAAAACAATATAGCAAGAATAGTTTAGAAGGGTCTAGATATTTCTAGAAGAGTCCAGAAATTGGATGGGTAACAGAGTTCTAGGCAGAGACTCAAAGAGTGAATACCTAAACAAATACTGGTTCTGAATATAGCTACCCACCCCCAAATTTATTTTGCATCAGTCAAGCAGACTTTTTTATACGAGTAGCAAAAATCATAAAGGTGATACTGTATGAGCTATATGGTGAACTAAATATTGGCACCAATTAATGGAATCTGGCTCCTTAATTTAAACAAGGGCAATGCTTATTAAAAAAAAAAAAAAAGACGTTCCAAATCCTACAATGTAGAACTGCCTGCATCTGCAGCTGCATGATTAAAATAGCTCAGTGCATGTCTTCTCTTTGTCCCCACCCCAATGAAGTCAAAGGATGTCCTTCCTCAGCAATGTTGTCAAGTTAGCAAGACTGCAAAGCATTCTGCTCACCATCTGTATCCCTAGGCTTCTCTTCCTGTAACCATTATTCAACTCCATCAGTGGCATCACTTACCAATCACCATCTTCCCAAATTTGGATGTCAAAGCCTTCCTTTTCCCTTCCCATCTTCTTCCAAAACATGAATGAAAATGCAATAATCCATCTTTTATATTTGATTCACCAATTAGATTATAATTTAGTTGAAGCTCTTCATAAGAAATATCACTTCCTTCAGATAACTGAATGATAACCTCACTGTGGAATGATATTTTTTTTCTCTCTCTCATCTAAGAGTGACATCATATACCAGTCATTTAGGAAGATACCTAGAGGGTTGCAGAGCCCTAAAATCACCCTAGATCTACTTATCTGATCTTGTATGCAAAGCTAATTTGGACAAATATGGGGTCATGGTTAACAGTATCTGCTTCCCCTATTTGGCATCTAAGGCTGCTTAGCCCAAGATCTACAATGTGCAGAAGAGGTGGTGTCCACCATTTCTGGCAGGTAACTTCCCTCCAGACTTCCCTCAGCTCAAGCCCAAATACTTTCCTTTCTAGAGAGTAAAAACATATTCCTAACCTTACCCCAAACCTGTTTTCCTCTCCCTTTGTCGCAAGACAAATGCAATATTCTGACTCGCTTGCCATCATTTTAATTAGTATTTGATGATGTTTAATCAGATGTCCTAGAAAACATCTCAAATCTCTCAACCACCTGTATCTCTGATAAATAAGGTACCAAAAAAGGGTGTGCCACTAGAGTGCATTAGGAAAAGACGGAATATATTGATGATGAGTCTATTCAATGTTAACTCATAGTTGTTTTCATAAAATTGCAGCAGGAACCCATTACAAGTACAGGAACATATAACGCTTTTTATAATACTTTATATAATATATAATACTTTTTTATGTAATCCTCACCAGTATTATATATGGAAACATAGAAAGGATAGGCAACTCTCTAGTCAGCAGGGTGACACAGAATAACAAAGCATTGTACAGGAAATGAAAACGGCAATATAATAGAGCCCTTAGAGACTGTCTGATACCTGATATGTTAGGTAAAAGAAGCTTCCCCAGTGACGATCATATCACAACAGTCCCTAATACAGCTGTGAAAAGGATGTTGTCCATACAGAATCTAAGAGAAAGGCATCAGCACCTTTTTTTAGACTCTCTCTTTACCAAGCAATCATTACAGAAATATTAATGCCTGGTCTAATGACATCTGCATGCTCTGATGTGACTGAATCAACTTCTATAATTTTCTTATAAGCCCTCTGCTGAGGAAAAGAAACCACATAGGAACTTAGAATCCTCACTAACAAATTAAATTGAAAACAAAAGGCAAAGTGGGAGAAAAATTAGTGAGACAGTAACCGTTTTTATAACAAGAAGAGAAATACTAAGTTTATCATAAAACAGCAGTAATTTTAAATGTAAGCCAAAGGACAAGAAGGGAAAAGATTCTTATACTGTAAGTAACTTAAAGAAATAAATTCAGGAGGTACAAGCACTACATTTAAGAATTTGCATGGCAACCAAATAGAATGGGATGTGTAAAAGGAGCATTTGACTCAAAATCAAAAATTAGCTTTCAGATGTATGTCCTGTGAAAGGACTTATTTTTATGACACTCATCTATAGCAATCACCTTCATCAGCATTTGCTCAGAGGCAAAGGACTGGGATATGTAATGTTATATAAACAAATGAAATCAATATACAATGAAGTCTGAGGCAAAAATTAAAAAAAAAAAAAAACAGAGATAAGAAAACAAATCTCAGAAAAGGAAAATTCAGGAAAGCCTGCTCCAAAATTAATGGTTAAAGTTCTTCATGCCATTACCACAGTGTCCCTCAATGATTAGGTCATGTAGGAATGTTCTGTCGAAAGCACACGGACTCCATCTGTACCAAGCCATGAAGGTTAAACATTCTACCAGTTGCTTTTGTCAAGAGTTAGTCAATCATAAGTTTTGCTGAAGAAACAAAGTTTATGTAGAACTATTATCCTCGCTGTGCAGAATCAAAGTACTAACACTTGGGAAAGCACTTTTTCTCTGCAGATATTCTTCTAGAGGGATCTGCCTTCTTGCTGGCTTCCTTTATCAAAGGAAAAAGATCAGAAGTGGCAGGCAAAAAATGGAAACCAGTTTTTGCTTTTAAAAAATAATAGAATGGGGCACCTGGGTGGCTCAGTCAGTTCAGTGTCTGATTCTTGATTTTGACACAGGTCATGATCTCAGGGCCATGAGATCGAGCACAAGTAGGGCTCCACGCTGGGTATGGAACCTGCTTAAGATTCTCTATCTCTCTCTCTTTGCCCCTACCCTCCCTCCCCTGCTCATGCATGCTCTCTCTCAAAAAACTAAAATAAATTTTAAAAATTAAAATAATAATAACAGCCTATGGAGGTAACAGAAAATCATGAGACAAGGAAGGTATGCCTAGAAAAAAAAATAGAGAAAAAGCAATGGAGGGAAGTAAAGCAAAGGAGGGAGAGAAGAAAGGAAGGAATTAAATTCATTCTCTCACTAAGATAAATCTGCATGAAACCCAAATACCTATGAGGAAAGTTAATGCTAAGACAACAAGAAATCTCAATAATGAGAGTATAAGATTCCCAGTGAAATGCAAACAGTCAAGAAATCTTCAAGGACTTTTAAGTTTGTTTAAAATAATCACAGAGATAAAGTGAAGAATAATGTCTCTCACACCATGTGGACACCTCTGTGGCTGTCACATGCTCAGGTTGACTCCACAGTGTCACTTAGCATAGATAAAGGATAGCTTGAGGGACCCCTGGGCGGCTCAGTGGTTGAGAGTCTGCCTTTGGCTCAGGGCATGATCCCAGAGTGCTGGGATCAAGTCCCATATCAGGCTTCCTGCATGGAGCCTGCTTCTCCCTCTGCCTAGGTCTCTGCTTCTGTGTATGTGTGTGTGTGTGTGTGTGTGTGTGTGTGTGTTTCTCATGAATAAATAAATAAAATCTTAAAAAATATAAAAAATAAATAAAATAAAATAAAGCATAGCTTGATTGAGAATAGGGGACACTAAAAGCCAAGTGCCAACAAGAGAAGGCATGTGTTCCCCATCCTTCCATCATCCCACAGTAGGTGCTGGGTGCTCTGCTGAACACCAGCATGGCTCTAGATCTCTGAGTACCTGCTCCTACCCCCACCTTGTAGTAACTTCTTATGCAGCAAGTGTGAGAGCAGCCTACCAATGAAACTTCTTGGGCAGTAGGCAGTAGGCTGTCTGGATTTAGATGCCCATTGTTTATAGGAATTTATCAGGAACACCAGCTATGGAGCCCTCAGAAATTGGACAGCTCCTGCTGAGTAGAAGCCACAGATCCCATCAGAAGCCAAACTGCTGGACAGGCTTTCAGAAGAAAAGACACTGCCTCCCACACTCCACACCCTGACCCCCACAAACAGTCCAGCTAACTTGTCTATATAATCCAGAGTGAGCTCCCAAGGACATTTTTCAGTTAATTCCATTCCTTACATTTCAAATCCATTAAAAGAACGAAAAAAATATGAAGTTAAGCAGGCAGATATGAATCTAGAATGCATGGATGTGAAAAAGAACCAATCAAAAACCCTAAAAAGTCCCTAAAGTAGAAACTAGATAAGCAGCTCAAACATTAGACTCCAGATCAGTGAGAGTATAAGTAAGCTTTTTAAAAAGAAGCAGGCAATCAAATACAGGTGAGTAAATAAACATAGAGATACAGACATACAGATATAGACACAGAATTATTGTGAAGAAAAATTAACAGCCAAAATAAATAACATGAGTGGGAACGTCTCTTAGAAATGCTATGGTAGGGGATCCCTGGGTGGCTCAGCGGTTTAGCGCCTGCCTTCCACCTGGGATGTGATCCTGGACTCCAGGGATCGAGTCCCGCATCGGGCTCCCTGCATGGAGCCTGCTTCTCCCTCTGCCTGTGTCTCTGCCTCTCTCTCTGCCTCTCTCTCTCTCTCTCTCTCTCTCTGTGTGTGTGTGTGTGTGTGTGTCTCATGAATAAATAAAAAAAAAGAAAGAAATGCTATGGTACCCAAGTGACCAGCTTCTCAACCCTTAATAAAGAGGTGAATGAACATAAATGGTAATTCTGACTTAACCCATTCAGATATGATTTTCTTAGTTAATCTTTTCTTTCTCTATTTAGAATTCAACACCTTTTGAATGTGATGAATTAACAATGCTACTGATACCATCAAATTGTTATACTCTAGCCTTTAATCTTTCAACAAGGATGGTATAGTCTTTCAATGCCCGGGAAGATAAGTTTAATAAAATATATATATATATATCATATATAACAGGTAATAAAGTTCATAGGTGCCAAGGTTGCAGTGGGCTTACTAGATGACCAAATCCATCCCATCCTCCTCCCTATTTATAAGAGATCAAGTACAGTATTAGGATAATTTTGGAAGGCAGCTATGCTCACCACTATACCACCAACGCCTCGTATTAGGATAATTTTGGATCATATGCTGAGACTTGCCAGTATTAGTAGACAGATTGTCCATTCATATTTATTGCCCAGAGTAAAGAGAACCTATCATTGAGAAAAAAAATTTTTGTTATAGGAAAAATTTTTTATTGCGAAGATGAAGAATCACATTTAAGAAAATCACATTAATGTTATCTGGTCTTCTGATATCTAAGCAGGCACAAAGTTAGACCATTATGATCTGTTTTAAAACAATGCTAATCATTCTGTGTTTAGAGCCTTTGTAAAGATTCACTAAACAACAAAGGAGTATTATCTGTATTGGCCTGCTAGAGTGCATGCTGCCTGCTACTGGCTGTTGCCATTGACATTGTGACATATTTCATCCTGTTTACAATAAATTGTCACTATCTTTGGCAGTTGGTTCATTGCAAAGTGTAGATTATTTGGCTGTGTACAAGTCAGCAACTTTGTAGTTTCTCACCTTTTTCTCCTTATATTCAACTATTATAAATGTACCATCTTCCTGGCTTCTCAATCTACCTATTTGCATATGTTTCTACTGCTGCCACCCTAGTTCATGCTTGCATAACCTCACAACTCAATTTAAGCAAGAGGCTCCTACTTGGTCCCCACCTTTAGTCTCTTGCTCTGCCAGACTAAATTTTGCAAGATAACTTAATTATCAGGGGCTCCCAATTTCCAGACACTTCATATACAAGCCACTTATTCTTGTTGAACTCTGATTCTCTTGTTATTACTCTTAAATACATTAGCTAAATAAATCCTCCCAACCCTTCAGAATGGTGAAGCCTTCGCCAGGTCCTCAAGCCCACACTGATTCCTCCCTCATCTCACCACATAGGTCAGTATTTAATCAGACATTTTGTCATATTCTTTTCTATGTGTTCATTCTTTGAGGCAAGAGGCATATCTCAAACATTAGATCTGATTACAGTATCAAAAGGGAATAAGAAAGGAAATGAGAAGTTCAGGTGTGTACAAAGGCTTACAATGGCATAATGGTGAAGGAACCAAAATTATACTCTAGGCAGAATGTTTAAAAGAAGGATTTTGCTCTAGAGAGACACAACAGAAATCAAATAGAGGTGGTTCAGATATGGTCCACATTGCTTCAAACCCAGAAACAGTAAAGAGACATTAAAAGGATAAATATGTGGGCTTAAAATAAAGAAGAATCTAAAGAAGTCTTTAAGACTTCAAAGGAAACTTCAGAACTGTCAAATATGACAAAATAAAATTGCAGAGAAACCTCTCCAAGTATACAGCATCTAAGAGTGATAGATAAAATCTTTTAAATATCATTTTTTAGTTTAAAAAATCCCTTTTTATTACAGAAAAGGAGATAAATGGAGGCCAGAAACAAAAATTCATCAAAATTTCCAAGCAGTAGTCAAGCACTGGATTCAAGCAGAACCAGCCCTGAGGGCATGTGTCCATATCTGATAAACTGGATACTGAGTTTGATTATGTCCCCCCCACACACAATGGAAAAAAAACAAAGCCTGAATCCCAAGCAAAATGAGGTGCCTTGGAACCAGAAATCCCTAGAGGAGATATCCAGAATAAGCCAGGAAAAGATATGGTCTACAGAGGAACAAAGGGGTACCTGGCTGAGCCTTGGCTTGGTCAAAGCCAAAAAAAAAAAAAAAAAAAGAAAGAAAAAAAAGGAGAAGAGAAGAACTCTCCTGAATACAAAGACAAGTCCACTTTCACTTAAGATTTGGGATTAGAATTCCCACAAATAAAGGGGCTTCAAAGATCCCAAGCCCAAAACACTGTTTAACATGGTTACAAAAAGTATAGCAATTCAATGTCACAGAAGCAAATGACATTTCCTCTGGATTACACATAAATCCTCAGAGGAATGACACATACAAAGTTCCAAAGAATCTAAGTTCATAATATTTTTTTAAATTACTAAATATCTAAGTAAACACATTTCCATGGACTCCTGCAAAAGTAGCCACCGGAAAACTGCAAATGGCCCTCCTATGACAAACCAGCTACATCCTGGATAAAGAACCTATCTTAAGTACATTTCTGGGCTCACAGAAAACAAAGGAGTCCAAAACTCCACCACCCATCTACAAAAAAGAAAAAGAAAAAGTCAGCTGAAGCCAAATCAGAACTCTAAACTTCAAGACACCATGATAAGGTTTTCTGAAGGTAAATGCCAACAATTCAGAGATGAAGTCTGTTCTAAGCAAGTATCAAATTCAGAGAGCTAAACCTGAGATTCCTGCCTTCAGACAGATGTAGGAGAAGAACGCATCATGGTCTCAGGCTAGCAGGGACCCCGGGCAATAGACCAAGGTAATCACAAATACTCTAAGGAAAACATACCCAATTTCAACCCTCATGCCTAAGTAAAAAAAAACACAATAGCTCAAAACCAACACTCTAATATTTATAGCAGCCTTTATTTATGATGGGCCCAAACTGGAAGCAACCAAGATGTCCTTCAAGAGGTGATGGATAAGCTGCTGTACATCCAACAATCAGGTGTTATTCAGTGATAAAAAGAAATGAGTTAGCAAGTTACAAAAGGATATACAAGAGCCTCTAATGTGTATTGCTAAATGAAAGAAGTCAGTCCGCAAAAGCTACATAACCATTAGGCCATACAACATTCTGGAGAATGCAAAACTATAGAGACCGGAAAAAAGATCAGCAGTTTCCAGGACTCAGGAGCTTACAAGGGAAGGACAAATAGGAAGAGCACAGAGGATTTTCAGGACAGTGAAACCAGTCTGTATGATACTGTGTGTGACATTACGATATTGTATTTGTCAAAACTCAGAGAATTGTACAATACAAATAGTGGAACCTAAAGTAAACTATGGAGTTTAGTACATAGTAATGTATCAATATTGGCTTATCCATTGCAGGAAATGTACCACATTACTATAAGATGTTGGTAATATGAAAATGGGGAGAGTATATGGAAATTCATTGCACCTTGTGCGCAACTTTTCTCTAAACCTAAAACTGCTCTAAAAACAAAGTCTATTAAAAAAAAAGTATGGTCTCATAATCAAAGACGACCAATTATATAAGGTAACAAGTAACATGAATGAGAATCATAAGAAATTCCCTAGTGCTTCTGATCCTGGAATTACTATACGTAGTCTAGAAAATAGCCATATGGAATCACAAAAATTAGCAAGCAACAAAAGATGATTTAAAAAATGACCAAAAAGGGGGATCCCTGGGTGGCGCAGCAGTTTGGCGCCTGCCTTTGGCCCAGGGCCCGATCCTGGGGACCCGGGATCGAATCCCACGTCGGGCTCCCGGTGTATGGAGCCTGCTTCTCCCTCTGCCTATGTCTCTGCCTCTCTCTCTCACTGTGTGCCTATCATAAATAAAGAAAAATTTAAAAAAAAAAAAAAAAGACCAAAAAGATTGTTTTAAAAATCGAGTTGCAGGGCAGCCCGGGTGGCTCAGCAGTTTAGCGCCGCCTTCAGCCTAAGGCCTGATCTTGGAGACCCAGGATCGAGTCCCACATCAGGCTCCCTGCGTGGAGCCTGCTTCTCCCTCTGCCTGTGTCTCTGCCTCTCTTTCTCTCTCTCTCTCTCATGAATAAATAAAAATCTTTTTAAAAAATTTTTAAAAAATAAAAATCAAATTGCAGGTATGAAAAAAATTACTGAAATAAAAAATCAGTAGGTAAACTGCAGACAAGACATATTTAAAGAGAGATGCATATGTGTCTAAAGAAATTACTCAAATTCAGCACAAAGTCCCAGGTATGGAAAATATAGAAAAGAAATGAACAGATATTGAGGCAATAATAAGGTTTAACATATACTTAATCATTTTCAGAATTAAAGCACCACTATTCAACAGATGGCAAACATCTCAACAGCAGCAATAGAAGCCTGGAGACATGAAATATTATCATCAGAAGTGGAAGAAAATATCTTTCAACTGATAAGAGTTTTTTTTGTCCCCAGTAAAAAATAATTTTAAATTTATAAGCATCAGACAAAAGAGCCCTAAAAACATGTCAACTATACTCAAATTAAAAAAACGAAGAAGCTAAGTGCAAGAAAACCAAACTAACAAAAATACCCTAAAATCATATAAAGTAAAAATTACTAAAACTATAGGAGAAAATGTATAAACCTACCATTGTAGTAAAAAAATGTCAACAAATCTCTCTCAATGATCAATATGTCAAGAAAACAAAAATATTAGTAAGTAGATAAATGATTCAAACACAAGAAGCTTGACTTACTAGCCATATACAAGGAACCCTATATCTGTTCACATTCTTCTCAAGCCCACATAATTACAAAACCTAACAGTATATAATAAGCCAAAAAAGCAAGTATCAACAAATTTTGGAGAACTGATGGCATCATAACCACATTCTCTTGCCACAAGTTAATTAATTAAGACTTCAATAACAAAAAAGGATAAATTTTGTCTAGACATTTGGAAATTTGAGAACTCACTTCCAAGTAATTCTGGGAGAAAGATGAAATCATAATGGAAATTTTAAAATATCTAATATTGAACAATAATATAAAAGGCATTTGTTAAAATTTGTGGAATGTAGTTGCTTAGAAGGAAATAATACCATTAAGTTTTTTTAAAGTTTGAAAAGTGTGTCAACATAAAAGGTTAGAGGATAGTAGAATAAATATGATAAAACAAACCCAGAAGCTCAACAAAGCCAAAAATAGATTCATTAAAAATGACGAATAAAATATGTGCAATGCTGTTAAGATGATACATGACATTATACATTCGTCAAAACCCACAGAAGTATACAACACAAATAGTAAAATCTGAAGGGTCAAAAAAAAAGTTAACACAAGTAAACAATATCAAGAATAAAAAAGGGGTCTCGGGGCACCTGGGTGGTACAGGCAGTTAAGCATCTGACTCTTGGCTTTAGCTCAGGTAGTGATCTCAGGGTGGTGGGATCCGGTTCCAAGCTGGCTCTGCATTCAGCATAGAGTCTACTTGTGACTCTCTCCCTCTGCCCCTTCCTCAGTAAAATAAATAAATAAATAAATCTTAAGAAGGGTAGGGGTCCTGAAGCTACAGAGATAGCAGAAATTTGAAAAGATAATGGAAGAATATGAACCAACTTATGCCAATAAATTTGTAAACTAAAGCATATGGCTAGAAAAATTTACAGCAAACTGAGCCAAAATAGAAAATTTGAATGAATTTATAACCATTAAAAAAATGAATTAGTAGTTAAAATCTCCCCACAAACTAAATCCAAGGCCCAGGCAAATTTACAAACACATTTTATTAAACATCACAGAATACATATCTAAGCATAGGCAAAGAAAGGAGAAGACCCTGCAGTTCATTTTATTATGATATTAGTCTAACCTTTTTACCAATACTTGACAGGAACAACATAAGAAAGGAAATTTACAGGTCAATCTCACTGACAGCATAGATGTAAAATCCTAAACAAAATATTAGCAAACTGGATCTAGCAATGTAAAATTATCACCAAAATAAATTTATTTTAGAATACAAGATTACTATGGTAGAAGTTCTATTTATGATTCTTTTTATTAAAATTAGCATATTAAGAGGGAGATAGGTGAAATAAGTGATGGGGATTAAGGAGTACACTTGTAATGAGCACTGGGTGATGTATGGAAGTGTTGACTCACTATACTGTACACCTGAAACTAATATTACACTGTATGTTAACTAACTGGTTAAATAAAAACTTTTTTTAAATTAGCAGATTAAGATTAAAGAAAAATAATAATCTTGATATATGCATAAACTATATTTAATTAAAGTCAATAACCATTCATCATAAAAATTAGCAAACTAGGGATAGGGGGGATTTCCACAGTTAATAAAGGGTATGTACAAAAACAATTGGACAAAAAAATGATGTTCACAGTGAAATATTAAAATCATTCCCTTTAAAATTAGAAGCAAGACAAGGATACTGATTATTACCACATCTACCCATTATCCCCATATCTACTCACCACTTGTACTGGAAAATTTTACCAATACAACAGAGAAGAAAAAAGGAAATAATAAATAAAAAGATAATACTCAAGTTTGAACTATAGCATCACCATGACTTGAAGTCAAAAATATTTTTAACCTTGGTAGTAGGTACACATTGGTAAATTGGTAGGACCTAACTAACTTACCCATACAAAATTTAGCTTAAATCTAAAATAGAAAAAGAAGTGAAATGGTCAATAAGCATATGAAAACATGCTTGACCCCCGTGAGTAATCCAGCAAAATCACAATAGAAAAAAATATGTCAATCCATCTAATTACCAAAAATGGAGAAGTGAAAAAACCAGCTGTCATGAGGGTATGGAGCTATGGAACTCTCATATAATGCTGGAGGGAGTGTCATTTGGTCATCAGAAAACAACTGGCATTATTTGGTAAAAGTAAACATACTAGATGTATTACACCTAAAGATATATCCTGAAGAATCTCTTTTCTTTTCTTTCTTTTTTTTTTTTTTTGAGGATAATTGACACACAATGTTACATTAGTTTCAAGTATACAACATAGTGATTCTATTTCTCTATACATTAAGGTACCAAGTATAGCTACCATCTGTCACCACATCACACTATTACATTATCATGGACTATATTCCCTGTACTGGGTCTTTCATTCCTGTGACTTATTCATTCCATAACTAGAAATCTGTATATCCTATTCCTCTTCATCCAATCTTCCTGTGCCTCACTACCCTATCCTCTAGCAACCATCAGTTTGTTCTCTGTATTTATAGGTCTGATTCGGTTTATTTATTGGTCATTGTTTTGTTTTGGTTTGTTTTTAGAATCCACATAGCAGTGAAATCATATGGTATTTATTTTTCTCAGTCTGATTTATTTGACTTAGTATAATACCCTCTAGGTCCATCCATGCTATCACCAAAGGCACAATTTCATTCTTTTTTATGGCTGCATAATATTCCAGTGTGTATGTGCATGTGTGCACACAAGCACATATGTGGACATGCCACATCTTCCTCATCTATTCATCTATCAGAGGACACTTAAATTGCTTCCACATTATGACTATTGTAAATAATGATACAATAAACATAGAAGAGCACACATCTTTCTGAAGTGTTTTCATTTTCTTAGGGTAAATGCCCATTAGTATAATTATTAGATCATATGGTATTTTGTTTTTCATATCTTAAGGGAATTCCATACTATTTTCCACAGTGGCTCTACCAACTCACATCGCCACCAATAGTACACAAGTGTTCCTTTTTCTCCACATTCTTGGCAACCCTTGTTATTTCCTGTCTGACTTTTAGCTATTCTGATATATGTAAGGTGGTATCTCATTGTGGTTTTGATTTGCATTTTCCTGATAATGAGTGATGTTGAGCATCTTAACATTTTAGGTCATCTGTATGTCCTTTTTGGAAAAATGTCTATTTAGGTCCTCTATTTTTTAATTGGATTTTTTGGTTTTTTGGTGCAGAGATGTGTAAGTTCTTTATATATTTTGGACAATAACCTCTTATCAGATATATCATTTGCAAATATCTTCTCCCATTGAATAGGCTGCCTTTTTGTTTTGTTGACGGTTCCTTCGCTGTGTAAAGCTTTTTATTTTGATGTAGTCCCAATAGTTTATTTTTGCTTTTGTTTCCCTTGTCTTAGGAGATTTATCCAGCAAAAAATGTTGCTACAGTGATGTCAAAGAAATTACTGCCTGTGTTTTACTCTAAGATTTTAATATTTTCAGGTCTCACATTTAAGTCTTTAGTCTGAAGAGTCTCTTAAACATGTGCCTCAAACAGCATACAAAAGTTTCTAAAGCAGCATTGCTTCTGGTAGCAAATTTTTTTTAAAAAGTACTAGAACAGGCAGCCTGAGTGGCTCAGCGGTTTAGTGCCACCTTCAGTCCAGGGTGTGATCCTAGGGACCTGGGATCAAGTCCCACGTCTCCCTGCATAGAGTCTGCTTCTCCCTCTGCCTGTGTCTCTGCCTCCCTCTCTCTCTCTCATGAATAAATAAATAAAATAAAATATTTTTAAAGTACTATAACTGTAAAGAATGAAAATGTCCACCAACAATTAACTAGATTAAACATGTGCATAAGATGTAATACATTAGAAAAAAATGAATGAGTTGCAGCTAGACATCAGCAAGGAGGGAGGGCAAAAATATATCCAAGATAGACTAAATGAAATATTTTTCATGTTTTTCATGTTTTAGAAATATAAATGTGTGTGGTAAAAAACTGTTAAGAAAATCAAGGAAATTAACAAACTCATGATAATGTTCTCTTCCAGCATATAGAGAGGGACCACAGGGACTTCTTACTAATAATATTCTATTTCTTAAGCTATGTGTTCATTTCAATAGAATAAGCTACCCAAGAGTTACTGAATTTGCCACCACGAAAGTTTGTTTTAAGAAATATCACACTCGGGTAGCCCGGGTGGCTCAGCGGTTTAGCGCCACCTTTGGCTCAGGGTGTGATCCTGGAGACCCGGATCGAGTCCCACGTCGGGCTCCCTGCATGGAGCCTGCTTCTCCCTCTGCCTGTGTCTGTCTCTCATTCTCTCTGTGTCTCTCATGAATAAATAAATAAAATATCAAAAAAAAAGAAAAGAAATATCACACTCACATGAGCTATTTAGGGAGAAAATAAATATCGCACAGGAATTGGACTTTATATAATTTAATTCTAAGGTTTCATAATTCCATACCCATCATAGTAAACAGCACAACATGTTTTACATAAAATCCAATAATAATTATAATGAACAGCCACTGGCTACTAACTTTTGCAGACACTATCAATTGCTAACCAACAGTCTTTCTTTGTTCTTCCTTGATAGCAGATTTCAATTTTGTTCTACTACCTATCCTTCCCCCCATGTAATTCAAGGGAGGGCATCCGAGAGCTTGAGGATCATCCCTTACTTAGTCTAAATTAATCCTCTAATCCATTGATTTGGGGGTAAACAAGTGGCCCTGCTTTAGTCAAGTAGACATGAGATAGAATCTACTAAGGGATGCCTGGAAAAGGTTTCCTTGCTCCTATACGGGAGACTCACTAATGTATAAAAAGGCATATATATTTATTTTGGTGTTGCCGTGCAGAGACATAACATCTAGGATTCTGCTGCCATGATGCAACCATGAAAAGATCAGTCTCTAAATTAAGCCTATCAGCCCATAATGACCACACTGAGAAAATGAATTAATTAAAGCTGGAGCCTTACTTCTTGCCTTGTTGGTAAAATAGCATGTCACCTTATTGTTTTTATTTTCCCACTGAAGTTGTATTAACTGACATGTCATGTGCCCAGTGTGTTCATTTCATCTCACAGTATCCTCATGAGTTAAGTTCACTGAATGTCCGTCGAATGAATATTAAAAAAAAAAAAAGGAATTAAATTGCCCAAAGTCACACATGTACTTAGTGGCAAATTCTGGGGTATCTGACGTCAAAACCCATGCTCTTAATGCCCTATCCATTCAAGGTCATCTTTCTGTGGCTGTAAGGGCTGAGAAGAAAATCCTAATAGACATGAACGTCCCATTATCTACCCACATGCTTTTCAGGTGTGAGTCAGTGGTGGTGGAGTAGCAATGTTGGCAGTAGCCAAAACAGCCTCTTCACCTCTGAATCATAACTATGATTTTTTGACCTTGAAATCAATAGTCCAGTGGCTGCCTCCAAACAGTACTCCTCCAGACTTTCCAAAAATTTAATTCCTTGTATTAAATCACTTCTTGCTTCAAGAAGCTAAAATTATTACCATTTTCTGAACTGATAAATCCTGTACTCAACAAATAATAAATAAATTCTAGCTTTATTGACTTAAATTCATCTGAAGTATGTAGAAAATAGATCTATAACCCTAATGGAATGCACTTTTTTTTGCACTTTTATTTTTAAGGTATCCCCAATCAGACAATTTATTCATCTCCTTTCTTTCGTCAATACAAATTGCTTATTAAACTGCTCAGGGGAAACCAGGATATGCACTATGTTAGAGGCTCTTTCTCCATTTCTCTCAGAGGTTAGGAATTTAAACTGCAAATGAGTGACTTCATGGAATCTCACACCTATATTTTACGTGACTTTTTTGGTAAACTTTTACAAAGAGCATAAAGCATCTTCCTATGGTTGTCAGCTGTTCTTTATTTTAAAAATGCAATGTTCTAAAAGGTGAAGCAACATTATATTTATTCTCTAGAAGATGTGCAAATTATGTATGCACAAAAGGAAGAGGTATTCCAACCTGTGAAAGCATAATACATCTCTTAACATCTTTAAATATTGTATCCAAAAGTTCAGTCTTACATTAAAGAGCCTAGAACTTATCATCAGAAAGACCTGGGGTAAAATCTCATTTGGGTCTCATAGAGCTGCTTGATATTGAGGAAATCCTCGGTTTTTCTGAATTTCAGTTGATTCATCTTTAGAAATATGATCTTTCTAACTCTGTCCAAAGTTTTTAACATTTAAAAAGAGGTACCATGTATGAAAATGTGTACTCTAAGATGATGTATAGCAAGTACTACACAAATGTTAAATATCCTCTTATTTCTTAAATATGCTCTAGAAAAACACTATGTCAACAACAACAAATGAGCTGCTCATGAGACAAATTTGTGTGGAGTAGGAAGTCTACATTCTAGTAATTTACATTATGAAATCACAGAAAAAGCTGCTAAAAGATGAAGTCAAAAATTTTTTGCAGGTTAGTGGCAAGTAGTCCTGAGACAAGGAAGAAGTAGTAACCCATCAGATGAACTTCCCTTTGGTACTTTTCCACGTTTTGAGGACTGAAATTATCTCCTTCTCTGTCTTCACCTTTCACTACACAATATTTTGGGTATTCCAACACACAAAAAATCTGGGGTAGGTAAACTCCTCTAAAGAGTCTACCTTCCTGCAGATTAAAACATGACTAAATGAAACACTAGACAGGCATTAAGAAACAATATCTTGTCAATTTTGATGTTGGCATTGGTTTGCCAAGTACTACCACTGAAACATGGCCTTAAAAACTTAAAATGATTATTTAGTATTTAGTGAAATGTGAAAACAACAACTAATTAAGCCACCAAAAACTAAAACTTATACAATAGAAGACTTAGGATCACCATCTTACCATTCTTTAGATTGAATACATACTTCTGGTATTTTCATGCTGGTAGTAAAGCATATTTTTCCATTTAACTATTTTTACATATTATATAATGGTATGCAAGAAAGAAAGAAATGATTTACAGCTTGGAAATAGATAGCCACAGTGAATGGTAAAAAAAAAAAAAAAATTCACATCTTTTTACAGGTCTATGCTTAGGACCCACTCCTTTCCCCATCTGACTCCATCCTATTGTCCAGATTCCTGTATTATAGAATTTACAGTGGAAAGGAAAAAGAGTGGAAAGATAGGCAGATGAGGTAAAAACTGGTAGCAATCGACAAGAATTAACCAAAACACGGGTTTATGGAGTTAATTGATTGGGCAAGTGAAAGTCGTCTTCTCTGTTTTTCAGAACAAAATGTTTCTTTACGAATAATTTTGCCTATCAGGCATATGTTAAAAGATACTGTTTGTATTATTTCAAAATGTATCTTGACAACGAACCTCAATTGGCTCTTCACCACCTTTTACTTGACTTTCACCTATTTCCCCGTTCTCATAGCTGCTGCTCTTCTCAACCCATAACTCAGATTTTTCTACAGTTAGTCGAAGCTGGTCTAGATCTGCCTTGATTTGCTTGTAGTTATCTACATCTTGATTGGACACCAGCAATTGCACCTGGAAACAGAAGAATTTGAACCCTCAATTTACTTATGGAAATTCCTCCATTCTTATTTCATTTATGTCAAAAATCCCAAGTCTTTTAACAAATGTATTCCTCATTTGAAGTTTAATATTTCTAGAATATTTATGGTTATTTTAGATGTATATTGACCATAAAATCTAACCTGGAAGTATCTGTGAACACTACCCAATATGTTCATATGTTATAAAGAATTATATATTTTTAAAAAGTGAGCCTTAGCAAAGTGCTAAAGAGTAATTTAAAATAAAAGATCCCCTAATTCTAATTTTACTGCTGAAATTAATTTTTCCAAAACTCTAGCTATGTGAAAAGAGGTAGAAATACAGAAATAAGTGGAAGAAAATCTGATGGTCTAAACCTCATATTATAAACTTTTATTTTATTATAATTTATATGTATTACATGACATACAAATTATGCATAATTATATCTATTTGTATAATTACTCTTGTAACTATTTACATTTTAATATATTCTTATAGAACTTGCTAATACAATGAATATTAGTGAAACACACAAGCATTAGGTATTAATCATTAATAGTCTCAAGATCACTGTCATCTGAATGACAAAGAAAAAGATTAGATCCAAAATAGTTACTTTCTTTTGTATTTATATATTTTTCAATCACAAAATATTTATTTCAGCACTAGTGCTTATCCTAACCAAATTTATCAGTAAAACCTGGGGTCAAAATAATAGCAGTGACAACAAAATTCCTAATATGGCATTATCCCCCAGTGCCTCCCTAAATCTTAGTGCCTATCATTTATATTAAAGATATTAACTGAAAATCATTCGTGGGGAACTCTTTCTAAAATAGATCATGTCTTGGCTTAAGACAAGGCCACATCTGTCTTTAAAAATAGGAAGTGTCTCTAGGATAAGCCATACAGTCTCATTAACTCTGCAACCATGAATTCAGGTCAGATATTATAAACAATATTTTCAGAGCTTCTGCTATGGCACCATGGAGGGCTTCTCAATCTTACCTGTTTAAATGCCTGTAAAACTTCTGCTCTCTGGCTGAAGTGCTTGAACAATAGTTGCAGGGCTCCTGATAGCAAAGGAGGGTAATCATGCATGATCAGATGAATGAGGACCCGTAAAAAGGTCCTGCCTCCTTCATCATCAAGTTGAACTGGATTTTTTTCCTTTCTGTAAAACCAAAAATAATTTTAAAATAAGTTATATCGGGGATCCCTGGGTGGCTCAGTGGTTTAGCGCCTGCCTTTGGCCCAGGGCGCGATCCTGGAGTCCTGGGATCGAGTCTAACATCGGGCTCCCGGCATGGAGCCTGCTTCTCCCTCCTCCTGTGTCTCTGCCTCTCTCTCTCTCTCTCTCTCTCTCTCTCTGTCTCTCTCTCTGTGTTTATCATAAATAAATAAATAAATAAATAAATAAATAAATAAATAAATCTTTAAAAAAAAAGTTATATCTACAAAAATTCTACTCATCTGTGGTTAAAATTGTGTATACATTCTCAGAGTTATATCACTTTTTTCCCTCAAAATTGGAAAGAAAAAAGGAAGATCATTTTACCTTTTTTTTCCCTGATATAACTGATGAAAAAACAAAGCACACATAAGAAAAGCCTGTATTTGTCCACAAAAGCAAGGATGACCAACCATCCCAGTTTGTTCAAGACTGAGAGGGTTCCCAGGATGCAGGATTCCTCAGTGCTTGCACTGGGAAAATTCCAGGCAAAGCAAGATGAGTTATTCACCTAGATAGAAAAAACTAGAATCCAGAAATTGATCTAAAAAAATCTCAACTCTAGTATTGAGAAGAGATACAAGAATGGATGTAAAACAATAAGTAACTTTCCCTAGAGCCCTAGAGACCTCTCCACGACTGGTGGTGAGCACCTAGGGAAGGATGGGGCACATGTGCATGTGCGTACACATGCACACAATCATCACCAGAGCTGGTCTGTGTATTTCGAATATTCAGACCCTGGGCAAATCTGCACTGGATAAGAGGGCCATTTATTTTAAGATGAAAAATCATACACTGATTTATTGTCTCTTCCTTGAAATAATGAAATACTTGAATAGGAAAACACAACAATAACAACAAAAACTGTCAAAACAATATAAAAACAAAGCTAAACCAAATGTTCACTAAAGATAAAGAAAAAAAGTCCTTTTTGATTCTCTTGATTCTTCATTCTTGTTTGTCTTTCTAACCAAAGAAAATGCAACAAAGGGCTTAGTGTGATATCTATTTAGGTTCTCATGGCAAGTCTGTAATAGAAATGAATGTAAGAGACTCAAAAATTTGTAGCTTAGACATTTTAGGTTGTTTTTTTTTTTTTTTACTTTTCTTTTTTACTGCTATTAGTTTCATTTCTGAAAAAGAAACAACTTAAAAACAATAAAAGTCAGGGTTCCTGAAAACAAAGGTGGGTAGTCACACCAGAGGCATTTTGTTTTCTTTAACCATGGATATTTCCAACTGGCAGAAAATAGCTTTATTTCTCACAAATGAAGTTAATGATAACATTGAAAGAAGTCACTTTCTTGCTTCAAATTTCTCAGATGCAGGAAAGCAATGTTTTGCAAGACACGGCACTATTTATACCAAGGGACTTAAAGGGCATTCACATGCTGTCATTATTTGAGGAAAGAAAAGCAAAGAATTCAGGGAAAAGTTCAATATGCCGATCTCATCTCTCTTGTCTCTTTCCCCTGACCTACCTAATGAAAGGCTATGCTTTCTCTTCTACAATACATTAAGAGCTTTATTTCTGGCAGAAATTATTTTGTCAACAAAGGATCTAAAATTAAATAAATATAAGAAGGTAAACAATAACAAAATATCAATAGAATTCTATGCAAAATCTTATCCACAAGATAAAGACAGATAAATGCTACCGTACCTTCCAGCAAACATAGTTTCAGCCTGGGCTGCAATTTCATCTATATCAGGAACAATAGCTGTTAAGAGAAATGGTAAAATCCATTCTTTATGGGTACCATAGTTAGGAGTCATAGTATTTACATTTATATAAATATGCCTAATAATATTTGTCTTAATTTCTTTATACCACCAAAAGTCAATGAACAGCCTAAAAAGTCACAATCTTTTTTTTAATAATAAATTTATTTTTTATTGGTGTTCAATTTGCCAACATACAGAATAACACCCAGTGCTCATCCTGTCAAGTGCTCCCCTCAGTGCCCGTCACCCATTCACCCCCACCCCCCGCCCTCCTCCCCTTCCACCACCCCTAGTTTGCTTCCCAGAGCTAGGAGTCTATGTTCTGTCTCCCTTTCTGATATTTCCTACCCATTTCTTCTCCCTTCCCTTCTATTCCATTTCACTATTATTTATATTCCCCAAATAAATGAGAACATATAATGTTTGTCCTTCTCTGATTGAAAAGTCACAATCTAATTCTATTTCAAGATCAACATTTCAAATGAAGTTTATTTTAAATATATATTGCTATAGTCAGAGATATATTTAGAAGACCAAAAAGAACCATTTACAAAGTTGCTTTATCTATATAAACACATATTTATATGCAACAACTAATCACACACTCACACACACACATTTGTAAGTATGTATAATTTAATGGGGTGATGACATGGAAGGATGTTTTTAAACATGTTTGTTAAAGAATCAGATATAGCAATAATGAACCTTGTTATTATATGGTACTTCCAAACAACATGTCCTTTTACCCACACTTCCTTCTAAAATTCCATCCCTTCTTCTTGTGGGACATTAATTTTTTTATGTGAACCAATCACGATTTCACATCCATCCTCACTAATAATATTTTGAAGATATCTTTCTGAAAATAACACATTTAAATAAGTACATTATTTATTTCTTATCTCCAAAGCATAAAAAGAAAACAGAGCAAGATATTAAAAAGGCAAAAGAATATTCCCCAGAAAGCTCTCTCTTATAGATTCAACCAATGAAAGAAATCAGGTAAATCTAAGAGAACTGGTTTTCTGATGGATTACACACACACACACACACACACACACACACACACACGCCCCACCCCATACTTTATTGACACTTAGAGCTTCTATTTCCAGAAGTCTGGCTTCTGAGAGCCAATAATTTTTATGATCCTGTCAATGCAACCACCAACAAGAGTTTCTGGTTCTTCCCTATCATTCCTGGAAATAGCCCTTTGGGGGGTTCTATACTTCTGGGAATCATAAAAACAACACTGTTGCAAATATCCCAGAAGTGACCTCTCCCTTAGGAAAGCTTAACTCCATCTACAGAGGCATGCTGCCTTTTGGATGGTACTCATGACTCAGAGAGCAGGACATTGGTCTACCCTTCATTTTAACTACACACTTGTAATCAGTGAATCAATCCTGTCAAATTGATTGATGGTGAAAAAGAGGAGGACACCTGACATTTTCATGGTGGTTGTGTTTTAAAGAAAATTCCACATCTGTGGATTTTGTATACAAATCCTATCCTCAGAAAAACAATTCTGTACCTGGCTAAATCTTTAATACACATAGCTTCTAGCCTGCTATTACTGGCCTGATCTATCCAGACAAATGGAAATTTAGTGTTTCTTAGGTTCCAGAAGGTACTTTCCAGAGTCACAACATTTTCACAATAATTTTTATGCTCTTTCTTCACTATATTCCTCTACACACAAATAGACTGGTTTTATTCTCATGTTTTTTAAATGTGAAAAATAGTCATATAGTACCAGTCCATAACCATGCAAAGTAAACACACACACACACACACACACACACACACACACACACACACACACATTAGCCTCCATTTCGACCTTTGGGAAATACCACATCTTTACTCTTGAGTTAGGCAACAGCTTCCTACAAAATACCTTTCTTCCTGACAGCAACATTTCACACTGCTCTTTGATTAAGCTAAAAAAAGGTCACTTGGACTTTCACCAAAACAACATCATGCTTCTAAGATTCAGGCTCTGAAGCTGGAAAGATCTCAGAGGGAATCTCTGCTCTACTGCTTTCATGACCTTCAGCAAGGAACTTAACCTACCTGGCCTTGGTTTTCTTATCTGTAAAATGGCAAAATAAACAGTACCTCTACCTTTCTGAGCCATGACAATAACAAAATAAACTGTATTCCGAGGACTTAGCACCAAGTAATTGTAAATACCCTCCCAGTCACTCTAGGCAAGTCATCTAATGTTCTGTCTCAGTTCCTTCATGTCACTGGTGGATATTATTTCTATATTTTGTCTCATAGAAATACTACTATGTCTGAAAATATGAAAGCTACAGAGTAAATGTTGTCACAAAGGAGATACCTGATGGTAGTAATGTATCTGGAGAGCCATTGGCAGATGTTTCGGTGTTTTCATTGTTCTCTCCAAATTCCTTCTTATATATTGACAGCATATATGAGATCCTGTAATCTAGTCTGACACTCAGGATAAACTACAAAGAGCATTAAAAACATAATTTTATTTTTTTAGCAGCATTTAAAACTACAGTTCAGTACACCAAGAACAACATATCAACATTTCACATGAACTAATTAGAAATCTCAGTTCTTAACACATCAGTTGCATACATACTGATCATTCATAAAGCTAAGGAAAGTCATGCATTTCCATTAGCCAATGTCAGTAAAATTCCAAAACAGTCTTTTGGGAAACAGAAAAACCTGACTTCCCATGATTACTCTGACTATTCCAGATAGAGGTATCCAATGAGTGTGGATGAAGAGGTAATGATTTCACTGAACACTACAGAATACCATCGGCTCTGGGAGGAAAGTGCTGGAGCTGTGACCTGCGTTCACGCAGAGAGAGGCCCAAATTTCAGAGATAATAGTGGATTCTGGCTATGGCACAATCCATCTTGGCTCTAGGCTACAAAATGACAGCTGAAGTAACAATATCCAAATATGCGATGGACTGGCCTCATTGGTGCCTGTTTTTCCTTGGATTGTGGTGTTGTCCTTGTCTTCCTTAACTAACACATTGACAGAAACTGAGTGCCAAGAAGGTGCCTGTCTCTGCTAGGCATTATGAAGAACACAAACACCTGAAGCCCACTGCCTTCAAGAAGCTAAAGCCTGAGTCCGGAAAACAAAATATAGCATTGTTAACATAATTAGAAAATTATCAGGGGCTAAATCATGTAGTATAGAATTCAATGGAGATCAGAGACAGAAAAAGCATGGGCTACAGATTTCTGAGTGGAGAAGGGGAACAAGAAAGAAGTGGTTTTATACAGGGTTCCCTTCCATCCCAGTTTGCCTGAGATAAGCCTGTTTTAACCTTTTATCCCAGCATAATTACCGTCAGTGTACCCTATGCTCTTGGAAGAGCCTTGTTTGGATGGTAGACAATAACGTGCACAAATGGTACTGTCTGCCCTAATCTCCCAGTATTTCTGTGGTAACATACCCACTCCTTTCTCCTCCTCCTCTGGCATTCCTTCTCACACTCCTCTGTTCCAGTAGCACTGGACATTTCTCTCTTGCCTTCTCACATTTGTTCGGTGTCCACTTTACCTTGAAGATCCTCCTCCACCCAAATAACCTGTTTTTGAGATATCCTCCAAGATTCAGCTTGAATCGCTTTTTTTAATGAAGCTTTCTCTGGTTCCCCTAAGTCCATTTTTTTCTACTTTTTGCTCACCCAACACATTACTTACACCTATCTGTCTACCGCTCACTTAACACTTCTATTATTTACTCTCTCTCTTTCTTTCTCTCTTCCGATAGCTCTCTATGCTCCTTACGGGCTGCAAACATGTTCCATGGCAGTTACGTTTACTTAAATTCAACAAGCATATGCTAAGCCAGATACTAAGAAAGGAGCTGAGGGTACACAAGAGGGCCAAGGATAAGACCTGCCTATGAAGAACATATCATGGGGAATGAAAAACAAACACCAAAGAGTCTTTTTTTATTACTATGTGGCGAGTGCTGCAACACATATTGGTTGAATGGATTCTGGGTAAGAGGATTTTCAAAGCGGGGACAGACCATAGGAAAACAGAGTTGAGAGGAGCCACTGGACTTGGTAGTCTTGAGCAGGAGGGGAGCAACACAAACTAGATGGTAGGTGCTTGAAATAAAGGTTTAAAAAAAAAACTCAGGTAAAGAACAAATGAATAAAACATTAATTGGTAAAACATTTACTTTTAGCTGAAGATTAGTGCTCATAGAATTGTATTTTATAAATATAACCAAAATAAAAGCTTTCATCCTCTAGTATATTTAATTGTGAAAAGTAAATGGAAGGTAGGAAAGGAAACAAAGACAGAGAAAGACAGTTGAGAAAGAGCCAAAGACAGACAGGGGATGGGGAGGGGGCCGCCTGGGTGGCTCAGGAGGCTAAGCGGCTGACTCATGGTTTCAGCTCGGGTCATGATCTCAGGGTTGTGGGATCAAGCCCCAGTTTAGGCTCCACACTTAGTGCATAGTCTGCTTGAGAGTCTCTCTCTCCCTCTCCCTCTGTTCCTCTCCACCTACTTGCTCACCCATTCTCTCTCTCAATTAAATAAATCTTTAAAAAAAAAACAGAGGGAGAGAATAAGAGAGAGAAATGCAAAGATACAAAAAGAGAGAGATGCGTAAAACAATAGGAAAAAGAAAGAAAGAGCAGAAAGAAAGCAGGAGACTTTGTGGGGCACCCGGTGACTCAGTCCATTAAGCGTCTACCTTCTGCTCAGGTCATGATCTCCCAAGGTCCTGGGATTTAGCCCCGCATCAGGCTCCCTGCTCAGCAGGGAGTCTGCTTCTCCCTCTCCCTCGGCCCTTCCCCCTGCTCATGCTCTCTCTCTCAAATAAATAAATAAAATCTTAAAGAAAAAAAAAAAGCAGGAGACTTGTATAAGGAACGTGGCTATAAAAAAATTCTTGAAGAGGTGTTCTAAGAAAGAAACATATTCAAAAGCAGCACATAGGAACACAGAGAGAGTGAATCAGACCCAGACACAGAAACACAAACATCAGAGGGAGAAAAGAGATTCAATGAGAAATACATTAAAAGCCCAAAGAGGCAGCAAGGAGAGATCAGCCCTAACTGGCCCTAGCGCAGTATCTCCATCTCCTCAGTTTTTAGCTGGTAGATTGTTTTTCAACACTGATCTTCTGTAACTGCAAACTGAAATGAGGTCACATATTTTAGAGGTTGTCCCGTGAGTCGTATGATGGTAAACTATGGGCTCATTAGGTCCACAGGTCAGGTGATCACTACCGTTCTCAGTTTAAGAATAGGAGAACCAAGTGATTTTTCGGGGTCATGAACACGGGGTTGGGAGGCCTGCCAAGATTTCTCAGGATTCAGCCTTGGAATTTCTGGAGGAACTGTGAAACATTTTATGATTATAAATCTAATTACTTTAAATAAAAATGTACAGACCCTTCCAGGACTACTAACCCACTTCTGGTAGCTCAGCCCACATTAAATTATGATGAAAGACTTAGTAAACTGTACCCAGAATCTTAATAAATCCTTGAAAACTCCAGGCTGCATTCTACAAATCTGGAATAAATGTTATAATTAAAGTATCATAAAACTACTTTCTAAACTTAAAAAAATGCTAAGAATTCACAGCTACAGTAATGGGGAATTTATTCACTAGACCAGTGGGCATGAAATAATAATTTATCTCCTTTAAATTCATAGAGCAAGGTATTAGACTATATTAATTTTAAAAATATATATTATTTCTAGCCTCTTGGAAACAAAAACACAAAGAGAGACAGTCATATATAAAATACTAAAACCAATTATTAACATTTTTGTTAATAATAAATAAAATTTTCTGTGAGTTTCTTGCTACAGTGATAAATCTGGGTACCTAAAATTACATGTCCAATTCAATTAAAAGTAGAAATAGAGTTAGAATTCAATCTCAAGTTTGCCTGCTCTGAATTCCTTAAGTGAAGGTAAAATGAAATCAGGGTCGATATTAAATGAGAAAATGCATATGAAAGAGGTTTGGTAAACCTCAAAGCACTCCACAATTGTTAGATGTCACCAGAAACACCTTTAATGGAAATGAACAAATGTAACAAATACGTAAAATAAGGTTGTTAACTTAAAATACATAAATTAGAACAATAGTACTTCAGGATATTTCCACAGGGACTTTGAACAAAGAGTGTAAAAGTAACCAGGATACACAATTAGGTATTTGTCACTTCACTTCCATTATGCAACCTACCTGTAAAATCTCAATAATCTTCAGTTTGGTGTCCATCACGGTCACGTCTTCATGCTCTACGGGGCTCCCTTGCTTGCTGGGGTGGATGCTGGGCTGAATGTCAGGTACACTCATGGGGAAGATAGAGCCTCTACTGAGTACCATTTGGGTCATCATCTCTCCCACCCCATGGATGGTTCTCATGACATTGTTTCCTGGCACAAGAAAAGTCTTTAAGTCAACACACATGACATCTGGAGGGACATGTCTAATAACCAGTTGGTCAGAACCAGAATGACAGCCAAAGTAATAAGAAAGGAAAGAATAGCATCAACCCCGCTCTGGCTCTTTCCTTATAAGCAAAGTACAGATACTGCAGACACATTTCAAAATGACAGATTTTAAAAATGAAAGTTGACTTTTCTCAGAAAATGCTTTCAAATGAAGCACCACAGTGAGTTGTGGTAGTTCTGATAACATCCAATTCAGGCCCTTCTGGAACACAGTAAGTCCTACCAACTGTCATACCAACAGGCCCTAACTTTTAACAATAATGTGAGAAAACTCTACAATAAATGACTTGCAAGTGAGGATACGAGGATTACATGAAAACATGTAAGTGGTGACTAGCATCCTAATCCTACCCTCAAACCAAGGACTTCAGAACTTTGCTTTCGTGCTTATGAAAAGAGCTTGTGAAGAGCATTGCTCTAACTTCATTTTAAGGAAAAGAAAGTTTCATCTGGGGAAGAAGCATGTGTTTGCCAATACACTTCCCATTCCTTATCCAGTTGGAATAAAAAATCATTATTCAAAATCCACAAAAAGTAATTATGCTTGAGGTAATTACAGAAACACAATAGTGACAAACATGATCATTTTCAAAAAGGGATCACTTCCCTTCTACATCGTCTGAGTTTGAACCTCTCATTCATTTGTCCTCCAATAAAACTGCTTATACATGCATTCCCTCCACTGACCACGAGCAGCTGTACCAAAGGATCCTCCTGACACTGCTCCAATTTATGTTCTCCAGCCTGACTGTTGTTTCTCACTTCTGGATTCCCACAACAAGCAGCAAGGATTCAAAAGAACAATTGTCTGCTTTTCTTTCAGAACACTGGTCTTTGCTCCATATATGTTCATAGAGCTTTGCTTGAGGCAAAGGCCTAAGAATCTGGCAAATAATTTTCCTTTCCCTAAGTGTCTCAGGGTGAAAACCAAGAGAAAGGGAAATGGAAATAAGATGGGATGAGATAAAACTCTCACTTCTAAGTGAATAGTGTCAACTGTAGGAATGCATACAGGATTAAAGGCAAACAAATAAAAGGAAATATGAAAGGATGGCTCAAAATATCTTGACGGTCTTGTGCTGACCAACCCACAACTTTTATCAGGCCACTGGTAATCACTGTGAAAAGTGAAATGCCTTTTAAAAGTTATTATCTGATCCATATATGAAAGTAGTATATGTAAAAGAGCATGGGGCTCAAATAGTACATTTTGGAGTAGGCAGAGACATGACATTTTTTTCTAGAGTGGCATCTTCCAGGCAGAAATTAACTGGTTTTCCTTCTGAGAGTCTATGACCTTTATTTGACTGCTATTTACATAAACCAAAAAGGAAGGAAAGAAAAATATATATATATGAAAGATAATTTCCAAGTTTGGACAAGATTGAGACAAAGGATTTGAAACAGCCCTCTTTTCTATCAGAACAACCTTGACGCAGAATGCTTGTCTGTGGTTCTCAAGCAATCATAGCAGTTGACTACTTCCAAATCCCTCCACTGTTTGCCATGTGGATTGCAGGGATGCACATCTGGTGGTTGGCAATGGTTTTAGGTCACCGATGTGTAACCAGTACATTTATCCGAATCTTGATTCGGCTATGTATACGTGTTAGCCTCCAAGAGCTGCTTTCTCACCACTAACACAGAACAGGCTCCTTTGTTATTCCTACCCGATTCACACAGAAATCCTTGGCACCCACAGTGTCTGCATCTTATTTAGATTTGCATGGAAAATAATCATTTAATCCAAATGATTATTACACAGAAAGTTAGTCCAGACAATTCTTTCCCCCAAATATAGACCCTGTCACCAAGAAATTAAAATCTAGAGGCCAGAACCAGAATAATATGTAACACATGTTGCCAAAGACATGGGGGGTTCATTCTGGTTCTGCCACATACTTAGATGCCTGTGGCACGTGGTCACCACAAAACTCTCCTGACATCTCCATGTATGGCTAACTGAGAGGTCTCAGAAGATGCTATATTTTCTGGAGTTGCTTGGTGGTGATGAGAGGTGCTTAAATTGTGAACTATCACAGCTTGGAAAACATAAGTCAAATGCCACATAAATCACAGACATGCAAGGCTCCCAAGTATCCATTTCTCCAGAGAAAAATTTGATTCTGGACTTTTGAGATAAGTCAGAGGCCATCAGTTTTCAACACTGCCGAAGAAGAAATCTTACCACTTCTCCTCTCAATCATAATTAGTTAATACCACTAAAAAGTTTTCAGCAGAAACACTACTATATTACCATATAAATCCTCTGGACAAACTAACCCCTAAAAATTCAGCTTTTCTATGTCTTTTATATGAACCCAGAAGCCAGAATTTAGATTTCTGTGTAAAAAGTGTTGAAATGGTTTGAAAACAATGGAAGTCATCTTTGTTAATCAAAAGTAAAAGGAAGGAATTGCTTAGAAATAAAAGCAGATGGATTTTTCAGGGTTTTTTTTATTACATGAATGTATGGATAGTTTTACTAATCCTAATTCGCTCAAGAGAAAAACCCAAAAGTAAGATAGGTATGCATTTAGATTTTCCTAAATGCATAATGGGAATGGGAGTGGACTGAGAATAAATCGTTTCTTTATTTCATGGTTCCAATGAGTCCAGTTCCCATTACCAATTCCAGAGAAGTAAAAAGCAGTAAGAAATCCACCTAACATAAGGCTGAGCTGACTGGGATTTAATTGTATCTATTCAGAAATGGTGTTACTGCTTGTGAGCATTATTATTGCACCCAACAAGTTATTAACAGTTATGTGAATTTCTAGAAAGCATAAGAAATTTAACAGGATCTTATTCAACTGAAATTTATCTTATGTCTATTGGTATTTCTTTTATTTTATTTAAAGTCATCTTTGCTATCTTTTCCTATTAGAAATATATAACACTAGAAATGATAACTTGAATTTTCCAGTTGTTTAGATTTCAGGTAGACATTTCTAGAACCTTCCCAGCATTTATAAGACATCATAGAAATATCTGATTAGAAGAGTTCTGTGAATAATTGTTCAAAGCAATTTAATCGTTCTGTGACTACTAAAGTCAGTTCAGTGTTTTATAATAGAAGCCAAAGAATGGATAACCCCAAAATCAATCTTACTTCCCTGAAACATACTTTCGTAGTTGAATTTGAAAAAATGCATCTGCCGTTATAATAATTCATTTGAAACAGAATGATGTTAAACCATAAAGACATGACTCAGGAAATCTTCCTACTTCCCATCTCTGCTTAGCAGCTCCTTATAAACCTCCACTTGCTAGAAGACGCCTACACTTTAGAACTGGAGTGGTTTTCTATTTTGAACATTCTCTGGAGCAGTGCTTCCTCCCAGTGGTTGAGGGTCTGGTTATAATAGGGCTTTCCTATATGCAAAACAAAAACACTAACACAAGATCAGAGCCTTAATTAAGCTACCAATACAAGCAAGGTAATGAGTACCATGGTACCAACCTTGATTAAATGGAAGAATAAGATTTAACATCCTAAGAAGACAATAGATAACCAGCATTCCCAGTTCAAAGTTAGATCACAGTATTTCAGAGAGATAGATAATCTAGTTTCCCATCGGGTTTTAAGCTTTATGCTAGACCTGGTGGGAACCTGCTGTTCTTCTGCTTGGAGTTCTCTTAATGAGATGGTCACTTAACGTGCTTTCTCACTCCTTTATGATTTCTGGTACAATGTCACCTCCTTAGATAGACCTCTTCTGGCCATCCTGAAGGACTGCTATCACTCTGGAACCATGCACCTGCTTTACATTTCAGCCATGGCATTATCACCATCCCGTATCATATTTTATATTTGTTTATGTGTTTATTGTATATTCCTCTCAAAAAAAACCACATAAGCTCTATGAAAATAAGCCCTGCCTAGTTTACTGCTCTGTCTCCTACATCTGGAATAGTGCCTGACACACAGTAATCATTCAACAAATGTTTGCTAGATTAACGCACTAATAAAAGAAAAAAAGATTTGATAAACAAATGAATTATTAAAAATGAGATTGACATTTTTATTTAAAAATGGATCTTATCCTAAAAATATTCCATCTTTCATCAAGGTTAGTTTTTGTTTGCTTTATATTTTCCTAAATTTTCTAAATATTTTCAAAAAACATATAATTTCATGTTACTTGAAAAATTATTCATTAAAAAGAAAAGAAAAATAAAATAGATACCAGTGAGAGAAGAGTAATCATGAAATCTGCCCATCCCATGTACTTTGCTAGGCCACTTATACTCCTACAGTATCAGGGCATTTGGGGGACCTATCCCACTTTACTCAGCCAGAAAGTGGCAGAGCTTCAGACAGAGGTCAACCAATATGAACATGCAGTTCTTATCCCACACCATGCAGCTTTGCTAATGGACCACCTCTTACAAGTTTCCAAAGATTTTATACTAGAACTCATAAAACCTACAAAATGCAGAAAGCAAAATTCTTTTTTTTAATAGTTTTTTTTTAAGTAGGCTCCATGCCCAAAATGAGGCTTGAACTCACAACCCTGAGATTAAGAGTCTCATGTCCTACTGACTGAGCCAGCCAGGCACCCTCTGAAAACAAAGATTCTAATTAAAACTGTGCACTAAAAATGTGAAATTACTATTAATCATATAATAAATTTGGTCACATTATCCCCAAGTGAACTTATCCAACCAGTTTTTATTATATATGATGGGTCACACATTACTTGGAGCATTTTATTTGCAATGCACAATTTAATTTTAAGGGCAGCTCGTGCTCAGAAAGCATTTATTAAATAACCAATGTTCATCTGGCTCTATACTAGGGACAGTGGAAGTGTCATAGGAAGAGGACATAGCAAAAGGAGAACTGACAACATGGCTAGGAAAACATAAAACATATCCATAAAAAATGTAAGAACAAATACAAGGCAGTTGAGATAGTTATAGTATAGCATGGGCGGTGGGAAGATGGCTTAGGATATTTTTTTAATTTTTTTTAATTTTAATTGAAACTTTTAAGGTAGTTTTTAAAATTATCTTAGTGTGAGAAAAGTGAAGGGCAGCTTCACTGAAAAGACACAATTTTGAACTAGGCTTTGAATGGAGTCGAAGATTTAGATTAGTGTGATCTTTCTAAAATTTTTCACCATCCTATGTACACACTCTTACACCTAACAAAATATGTTCCAAGTCCCGTGAGAATAAGGTTACATAAAATGTGCAAAAAAGTCATGAAGAATAAAAAGTATCATATACTTGTAATGTAATGTGTATGCTTTTACTACATCTCTGAAAAATAACTATTCTCCATTTGATCATGGCCTATTAGAGCGGCCATCATCCTACTAAGCAATGTGTGGTTCCATCATAGCTCATAATCTCATATACTCTGGCATGATTGACACAGAATATCACCTCAAAAGAAGTCTTCCAGAGAAGTGGTTTATAAAGAATACTCAGTGGACAAAATAGACAATATACACTTAATTTTCTTCATCCTAAACACTCATTGACTAGAGTGTGTTGATGACCCATTTACACATTCCAACTTTCCAAAACCTAAGAATTAGAACAAAGCAAGATCTATTGGAAACATGTTACCAAAATATAGTAATGTTATTATCCATCTTTTTTTGAATATCAAGTAGACTGCTTAAAAGAAAATTATTTCCCATCCCACCCACACCCTAAAGAAGTGTTATTCAAAGATGAATTTAAAAAGCAATTCATACAAAACAGTGGTTGAGTTCTACATCCTACTTTGGATTTCATCACTGTCAAATACTGACAAAGTCATTTCAATATTCCAAACCTCAAGATTTTAATTTGCAAAACTCACTTTAATTCTTAACAGTTGGTAATCCAAGCAATAAATGAATTTACATGCTGTTTTACAATTGAGATACAATATAGATACAATGAAATGCAAAGATCTTAAATGAAAAGTTTTAGCACTTCTGCTGAAGGACATATACCCATATGAACCACATGTCATTCAGAAACCAAACATTTCCATTACCCCAGAAGCTCTTTTGTGCTTTTCTCCAATTCATCTCCTCTACATCCCTCCTCACTACCACCACCACCAAAAGCAACCAGTCTTCTGATTCATCATCACACTACAGATATGTGCATTGAATAATGTACAGTTTCATACGTACGATTTTAGTTAAAATCATCATAACCAAAATGTACTAGTAAATTAATCATTGTTAAAGTACAGAAGGGGTCTCTAATTCCTTGCTACTCTACTATTGCCTCGACCAGAGAAGCTTTTTTGTTGATGATTAGTGAAGTCAGAGATAACATGTTTCTTAAATGTAAAGATAGCATGAAACAACAAAGGATAACTAATATACTGAATGATTCCATCAAATCCTCAAACTACATCAACAAGTTGAAAACATATGATAAAATCAAAATATAAAAAGCTGTCCTTAGGTCCAAATAAAACCAACTAAAGTATATGATAAAAATGTGATGTAACAGAGCACAAATTCAACTTCAGTCATGTTCAAGTTTCATGGGAATCTATATTGTGTCAGTTTTACTAAACAGACTCATTTCACCTAGACTGCATTACATTACCCCAGTGTTCAGAATGAATGAGAAAGTAACTGTTCTTGCCTCCGTGGTGGTCAGACCAGTTATCAGTGATATTTGAATCATAAGAGGAATAGTTAAACTACACAAGAAGAGGAAAAATGCAAGTGACACGCTGGCCATTTTCAAACCCAGAACTGACATGTGGAAGTGATGTTCAACTTCAGTGTGGCTCCAGGGAACAAAAGTAAGACTGCTAATTGGAAGTTAGAGGGAGGTATATTTAGGATAATCTAATAAAACAGACCTAATAGAACAAAAGAGACCTAATAACTGGAAGTCTTAGAAATAAGACCTGCCTTTTGCAGCAACAAAATCTTGGTCACTCTCGTGTTCAAGGAGATTCTAAGTGACCATTTATAATGGGTGTTGGATGAAGATTTAAGCTTGTATATTGTGTAGATGATTTCAACAGTCCCTTTACATGCTAACATTCTATAAGTTTAGGTTTGTGTTCCAACAATAGACCTTATTGTAGGTCACTGGTAGACTCTCCAGCAGAACTTGAGAGAACTGGGGAACTTGTCCCAGTTTATTAACACCTTGAGGCATCAGATTCTGAGGTTCAAACAATATTTATAAATAGAGGAAATAGTTGGAGTAGAGAGGAGGTGAGGACAACATGGCCCACCTCAGTCATTCTCATTATTTGTGAGGTCATCCCTAGGTATTGATTCCACCCTATGAACTCAATCTGGTAATGTTAGCTCTTCCTCAGTGCCAGGAACAATTCATATCACTCCTAGGAAACTCTAGAGGCTTCAGAGTCACTTTATAGCTTAAAGGATAAGAATAAATTCCACACTGAACTGTGAAAGATGCTCCACACACTGTGTGGTGATACTTTTGAGAAACCAAAACACAAAAAACTAAACATGATGCCTTCATTTCTGACAAATCCCACAGAAACACCAACAAACACAGAATCAATCTCCTGCCTCTACTAAGTCAACCAATTAAAAAGTCTAACAAAAATAACTTTATGTATTATAACTTTATGTGAATAATGTCTGAGAGAACCAAAAGGAAGTTATAGAGGTACTTCGTGACTTAACTGTACTATGTAAATTAGGCATTCATCATACCCATTAAGTCCTCGTGAAATTTATTAACTCACACAGTTAGCAAGTGAATATTTCAATCATATTACTCTATTAAGATGGTGCATCAGAGATCACTGAAAAAGTTATAACAACATTAATCACTAAAACTGCTCAAATAAAATTGCAGGGACAAAAATACCAGGAAATACTTGAACACGAACTGGCATTTGTCATGTTCTCTCTCATTCATTGGAACTTTAGAAAGCCAAACTAGAAGTTCATAAGTAATAAAGGAAAAATAATTCCATATTTGGAATGTCACAGTCTATAAGATATTTTTAACAATCAAATACTTACATATTTATATAAAACATGCAATTTACATACATCCATCAAATGCATTTCACTCAATAGATATTTTTGAAAGTCTAATATGTATATAATAGTATATTTTGTGGGCAGCCCAGGTGGCTTAGCAGTTTAGCGCTGCCTTCAGCCGGGGGTGTGATCCTGGAGACCCGGGATCGAGTCCCAAGTCGGGCTCCCTGAATAGAGCCTGCTTCTCCCTCTGCCTGTGTCTCTGCCTCTCTCTCTCTCTGTGTCTCTCATGAATAAATAAATAAAAACTTTAAAAAAAAATAGTATATTTTGCTTGTCACAAGCTGCTTATCAAACCAGAAAGAAATTATTTTCATAGATTTTCTCCCCGCTTTGCTTCCCCTGGTCAATAAATCTGAAACATTATTATGGAATTATCCAGGTAGTAAATCTAAGAGTCATGGAGGCTTTTGTAAGTCTACTAGAGAAAAACAGACTTATAATTACAAAATTAAGAAAGACATAAATATATATTTGGAATATTAGGACCTCTAAATACTTTTGTTCTCCAAATGCATGCATATTTATATAAGGCAAGACACTTGCATACAATCATCTTAATGATAAGTGAGGTATGAAAGTACATATGAGATATAGAAATGTGTCTAAGAAGATAAAAGTTTTTTATCTGTTTAGAAGATAAAAGTGTCTACCCAAAGTCATGAGGTATTCTGTTGTATTAGCTTGTGGAACTTTATGATTTGCTTATCATAATTAAGTCTAAATTCCAACTAGAATTGGTTTTATTAACAAATGTAAGGGAGGGATAAAATTGATTTCTCTTTTACATGAATATCCAATACCCCCAGGCACAATTGATTGAATAGAACATCCTTTGCCACTGCACTGTCATAAATCACGTGACCACGTAGGTGATGATCTATTTCTGGGCTTCTCATTCTTTTCCACTGGTCTATTTTTCTCTCTTGGACTAACAATTATGTAGCATTGTAATAAACTTGATATTTGATAGTGCATACTTCACAGCTTTGTCCCTCAAAATTGTCTTTGCTACTCTTGGCCCTTCACATTTCCATGTAAGATTTAGAATTAGCTAATTTGGGTAGGCAAAGTGTTCTTAAGCATGCACCAAAAAACTGACTTAAAAATTAAAAAAAAAATCGGGGTATATTTTTTTAAAAGTGTCTAACAAGATAAAACTGTTTAGAATTACTGGGGAAAAAGCAAGAGACAGAGCTAGAGATATCTGATGCAGATTATGATATCTTGGGCATCAACTTAAAGAACTGAGTTATTCTCCAGAGAGGATGAGAACTAGTAAAAGAGCTTGGGTATGTGATTTTAGAAGGATCACATGTTGGAATGTGGAAAAAAGAGCCAAAAATGGAGACCAGTCAGAAATTTGCTTCAGGGAGTGAAGAGGAACATCCAGCTTCAAGAGATATTTAAGTGGTAAAACTTTTAAGACTTGTGATGGAAACTTTGTTTTTGAGACAACCCAACCATTCACAAAGGGAGGACTGTTGGTTTAAAAAAGCTTTTTTGATCTGACCTGTACAATCACTTCAAGTAAAATCAAAACTCTTTAATAAACACCTAAAGTTTAGTACTAAACTTTCTTGGAAACTAAACTTGGAAAAAGTAGAAAACAGCATCCCTGCAGATGAAGACGTCATCTAGATAGAGTACAGTATGCAGAAAGGACATCAACTATAGGGCTGTGGGTTTTTTGTTTTTTTATTTAAGAAAGTGGAGAAAAGAAAAAGAAAAGAAATCTGAATTCAAAATTTGGTGCAGCAAACCACAAGCTGTGTATGATCTTAGGCAAAGTATTTACCCTCTCTGTAAGCCTATTTCCTGGACAAAATAGTGACCATAATACCTAATTGCTGGAGTGTAATAAGGATTAAAAGTGAAAGTATGTAAAAGATCTAGAGGTGTGCTAATATAAATAATAAATACCCTTTTCGAGTAATTTTTGCCAACGTGTGACCTGGCACACGGCAGAAACTCAGTATAAAGTAGACATATTACATAGTTATTCTCCACCTATTTTTAGACATGCATTTGAGTTTTAAAAGGAACACGATCTAACATAAATCCTGTGTTTGAAACTTTCTTGATATATGGAGAGAGGATTAAGCCCAGAGGGAGATAAAGTCCTTTTAGGCTTTATTGATAACTAAGAGAAAACTGGGCAGTTACACAGGCATTTTTTTTCTAAAACTTACAAAAGCTTAAAGCTGGGAGGGGTGGGGCAGGGGCAGGTAGTATAAAAGACATTATACATTAAGCTAGAAAGAACTCAGAGGCACAGTCAGCATAGCACAAAGCTATGAGAGAACCAGCCTCAGAAGATGAGAAAGTCACAGAAATCTTCCTTCATATCTGAAGAAGAGGATTCCAGAAAAGACTTGCTTCCTAGAACAGATTTCTGATGCCAGTGATTCTGGGGCATTTGGAAGTAGACAGTTTCTAGAAAATTTTCATATCTAGAACTTTGTTGTGCATTTAATGTTTTAAGGTTGTTTTTACTTCTCTCTCTCAACTCTATTTCCTATAAGATCAAATCATTTTTATTTTTCTTCCTAATCTGTATTTCCTAGGAGATCTTAATCTTGGCCTACAGGTTTTCCAATCATGGTACTTTTCTGGAAGATATCTATGGTGGGTGATGTGATAGTCTCGCCCAGATTCCCTTTCAGGGATGAAGGACAATATACTGCCCCAGCTGCTGGAAGTGCTATTCAGACAACAGCCCTCAAATGTCAGCCCTATACGGGGACTGACTAGTCTGAAGAGAGCCACCTCAAACAAGGCCCCACACCCATTCCAGGGCAGCCCATGGAGGCATAAAGGCTCAGCCCCACACTCACTCCCTAGGAGACAACTCTGAAAAGACATCCCAACTGCAGACATCTCCCCTCACCCCAGAGTTTTCACTAGGTCTGCGTCACAATCTGATTCCTCTCTTTGCCCAATTCTGCTTCTTACCCTTCCATTCCACTGGTGTTGATCCTAAGAGGAATCTAATAAATCTCCTTCATGCTAACCTCTGGTTCAGGGTCTGTTTCCTGGGGAACCCAACCTGTAATAAGTAACTTCAGAGATTCAGGGACATTGGCATCATTGTTGTTGCCATTGTTGTTGTTCTTTAAAAATCAGTGGAAGATGGGGTGCCTGGGTGGCTCAGTCGGCTGAGTGCCCAACTCCTGATTTCGGCTCACGTCATCATCTCAGGGTCCTGGGATTGAACCCCTGGCATTGGGCTCCATGCTCAACGGGGAGTCTGCTTGAGAGTTCTCTCTCTCCCTGTCCTTCTGCCCCTCCTCTCCCTCTTTCTCTCTCAAATAAATAAATCTTTTTTAAAAAAAAAATCAGTGGAAGACTCTCAAGGTATTATGAGAACACGCTCATCTGACACAGTGCTTACATACAGAGGGACAGAGAAAACCTAACACTGTGAATAGGATTACACAGATATCTCTACCGCTTCTCTGAATGAAAAGCTTTTTTTATTAGAAATACATGATCCCAATGGAAAGAAGGAGTAAGCAGAAGGGAAGAACATACAGGAAGTAGGCAGGTGCGAGGAACAAGACACATACCAGAGGTAAGACATATGTGTTCGAAGCAAAGGGATATCACTGAAAGCAGAAATGAGGGACGACAGGTCAGAGGACAGGCCATCCAAAGGAGAATCTTGAGAGGCAGAATGGGAAAAAATAAGTTCAGAAATTGCTGCAAGGGATTTTCAAATGAAGAATGGTAACGGTGCTATCTTCCCCCACAAATAATCCTTGCTAACACTTCTGAGCACTATGAACTCCCACGCAAACTACACACTTTACAGAGACCTGGAAAGAGCTCGGTCAGATTAAAAATTAAAAGAAGTTGAAGGAACACTTGAAAAAGTCTTGAAAATAGGTACCTGTTCTTCAGTTATGGTCATTGTACTAAATCTTATTTCTGTCCGTTGTCATCCCCACCTCCACATACGTATGTCCTCAGCCTCACCTGCACCTGGTAAATCCTTGCTTGCTTGCTTGCTTGCTTATTTTTTTCATGATACACTTTATATTTTTTTAAATTTTTTTTCAACTTATTTATTTATGATAGTCACAGAGAGAGAGAGAGAGAGGCAGAGACACAGGCAGAGGGAGAAGCAGGCTCCATGCACCGGGAGCCCGATGTGGGATTCGATCGCGGGTCCCCAGGATCGTGCCCTGGGCTAAAGGCAGGCGCCAAACCGCTGTGCCACCCAGGGATCCCTACACTTTATATTTTAAGTGAATAAAGGCTTCTGGATTTCAGGCATTCTAGCCAGTGGCTTTACAAAGAGCAATCACAGCTATTAACCAGGAGAGTAGTGCTTCATGAATATTGGCTGAAAGTGTTTTGCAACACACGTTAAAAAGAACACCATTCAGTGAGTGAAAGAGAGTTACATACTAATCTTCCTAAGAATCACAGTTTTTAACTGAAAGAGCCCATAAAGATCACAGTTAGACTAACCTAATTTTATAAAGGAAGAAACTATTTTCTAGCAGATATTTTGCCTGCAAATACTTTCTTCCTTTCCCACCCATCTAACAATATTAAAAAATGTTTCTGCTCCACCTCCCATCTCAATTTCCCTTCTTTTTAACAGCAATGATGCTGCCAGAAAAAGCATTTCAAGGTGGATCATGCAAAGTCCCTGCCAAACCAAAAAAAAAAAAAAAGAAGAAGTTAAACTGAAGAAATGGCTGGCTGGTTGTTTGCCATTAAATAGAGAGTTAGCTTGCTCTTACTCTCTTCTCCAAATCTCCTGGGGCAAGGAATGCTCCCAGACAGACATATAAGCAAAGTGCCTCTTCCCAATCGCAGGTCTTATCTCTTCCCTCCCCTGCGTGGGACCCACAGGACCATAAATCACCCAGTGCAGTTCCAATCCTTCCAGAGCACTGTTGTTATCTGTTTCTTATTCTCTAAAACCAAAGGCACTTCAGCTCCAAACCTGAAGCTTCAAAAGAAAGGAAATCCTAAAAGTAAATGGAACTCTCCCATTGACTTTTTTAGTGATTTCCCATTTTTAACATTACAACACATATATACCAACAAAACAGATTATCTGGTCACTGATTAGGAACTGGCCCACATTTCAGGGCTTGACTATGGAAACTCCCAAGAATTTGAAGTTGTAAAACAGCAAAATGATAAAAGATCTAAAGAAACTATTCAGCTCTTGTTTGGTCATTTTCTAATATATTGCTTTTTCTAACTGTGGTGAGTTCAAGGATGGGGAGAGAATTGTGAAAAGAAACTGTAGCACGGCCTAGACACCCTAACTAGGCCTACATCGTACTCCTGGGTTAAAATGTCATAGCTCCATGTTGGAGGTTTAAATTTGAATCCCAGTTCCATTCAAATGACAGACAAGTAGAAGGATATTGACAGGATAACTAAATACTGAGCTAGATACAAACATGCCCAGACTGTGTCAAGTTCTGCCTCTGTTCAAATGGTGATAGGGCTTTCTCTCACTACTCAGAGTTAACATGCTATGTGGTTCATTAGAAAAATATATGTTATACTCACATTTGTTCCCAAATATTTGAATGACTGTCTAGGAGAACAAAATACAGCCATCTTGCTATTTAAAAAATGATCTTAATTAGTAGTAGGATCAATCCTTGAATTGTATATCCTTCAGCAGGCATAAAGAGGAAAAAAAGAACAATTTTTTAAGTAGAATGTACTTTCAAAAGTATGTTGAAAATATCTGGCTTACCAGCCAGAGAAACAAATATCATATGATTTCCCTCATATGTGGAATTTAAGAAACAAAACTGATGAGCATAGGGAAAAGAAAGGAAAAATAAAATAAGACAGAAAAGGAGGCAAACCATAAGAGACTCTTAATTCTAGGAAACAAACTGAGGGTTGCTGGAGGGAATGGGGGGGTATGGGGTAACTGGGTGATAGGCATTAAGGAGGGCACCTGATGGAATGAACACTGGGTGTTATATGCAACTGATGAGTCACTAAACTCTACCTCTGAAACAAATAATACACTATATGTCAATTAAATTGAATTTAAATTTTAAAAAAATTAAAGAAAATATCTAACTTCTCAGCCAACATATGCTTTGGCTTTTCAGTTCTATATATGACAAAGAAGAGCACTGCTTGACATAATCCTTCCACCCAAAAGATCAATTACACTGAATGGTGCCTGTGCATTTTAAATCACTGAGAGCAAATGATAGGTATTAGGCAAAGCAAATTGACTCAACAGCAGAGCCTGCTGGGAGTGAATACAGTTGTTTGAAAACAGTATTTCTTTTCTTAAGTGAGTACATAGCCAGTGAAAGGTATTGGACTGGTGGTTCTGAGGGTTAGGATCTTCTGTTTCACTAGAACACAGGCCAGGGCAATGCCAGCTCCCAGCGTCTCCATGCCTGCAGAATTTTTTTTTTTTTTTTTTTTATTATTTATTTATGATAGTCATACAGAGAGAGAGAGAGAGAGGCAGAGACACAGGCAGAGGGAGAAGCAGGCTCCATACACCGGGAGCCCGACGTGGGACTCGATCCCGGGTCTCCAGGATCGCGCCCTGGGCCAAAGGCAGGCGCCAAACCGCTGCGCCACCCAGGGATCCCCCCTGCAGAATTTTCTAAACGGACCACCTCAAGGCATAAAAATTAAAAGCTTCCTCCGAGCCTAGCAATTTCTGACCAACTGAGAGCCACTGTTATGGTGAGCAGTCACAGCCCGGGGGCTAGATTCAGACTCATAACCAATTCTAGGACGAGGACGACTCACAGTGGCACGGAGTGGGCTGCACTGTTTCCAGAGGAACCAGAAGAGGAAAGCTTCTGCAGCCACCACTCTCCAAGCCAGTCATCCCCATACCCTCAGACACTAATCAGGACATCTAAACCGACCGGATTTCCCCGAAACACAAATGAATGCTGCACAGGCACGCCTTCCTTAAGACAAGTGTCACTGAGGGGCACATGAAATGCAACCCCACGGAACTACAAACCCTTTGCTCCTGGACAGGCCTCTTCTCCCGCCCTCCCCCCTGGGTCTGACCTGCCAAACAGCCAGCAAACACATTTCTCTGAATGTCCAACCCCAACTGTGCCGGAGCAGAATTAGTACGTGGTAAGTAGATCAAGAGGATAAAAAAAGACCTGGTTCTCCTGCACAAAACTTTCCAGACACCGTATGAGAAAAGAAGATTATTATCACTTACTTGAAGGAACTGGTTCATCTAGCAACAATGCTTATAAAACTACTTCCTATTTTTAAAATAATCGTGCTTTGTAAATGACTTCCAATTAAATAAAGTTTCACTAAAATGGGAAAATATAATCTAGATCACTTAAGATGATGATATGCTGGGTATTGCAATGTGGCCACATTGCTATGGCTCCCATGAGTTGTCCTTTCAAGTAACAGTTCCTTACCACCCCTCCTCCCCAGCGGGCGCCCCAGGTACTTTCCATAATCTGGGATTTCCTCTCTGGCACCAACCTCTGTCTCATCCTGTACCACAGGAATTTTTCCCAGGCCTGAAAATCCTGTCTCCACATTTGGAGATTCCAGAAATGTGTTCTCTCTTGCTCCTTTTGTTAAGAATTTATAGAGTCTAATAGAACCTTTGTTAGGAATTTATAGTCTAATAGAACTCAGCTATAATAACACACCTCCTAGTAGAGATGGAAAGTAATGCTCCGAGTTTGAAGTGTCATCTCATATATAATAAATCATTTTCCTACTTGGCTAATTATTTAAGTCGTTAACTTTTTGTTTGGAAACATTTTCAAATTTATGGGAGGAGTTGAAAGAATAATACAAAGAACTCCTATAATACCTTCTTCCCAGGGGATCCCTGGGTGGCTCAGCAGTTTGGCGCCCCTTCGGCCCAGGGCATGATCCTGGTGTCCCAGGATCGAGTCCCGCATCGGGCTTCCTGCATGGAGCCTGCTTCTCCCTCTGCCTGTGTCTCTGCCTCTCTCTCTCTCTCTCTCTCTTTCTCTCTCTCTCTCACGAATAAATAAAATCTTAAAAAAAAAAAAAAACCTTCTGCCCAGTTTTATGAGATTCACAAATTCAGCCATATTTGCATCCTCTCTCTCTCTCTCTCTCTCTCAGTTTCTCCATACATAAATACATATCTTTCCTGCACTATTTAAGAGTCAGTTCCACAAATCATGACCTTTTAACTCTCAATTCTTCTCCTTGTATTTGGTAAAAACAAGTACATCCTCTTACATAACCACAGTACAATTATAAAATTCAAGAAATTTGATCTACTACCACAGCCTAATATACAATCCATATTCAAATTTCACCAATTGTGCAATAATATCTTCTGTAGATGATATTTTTCCTGATCCAAAATCACATGTTGTATCTACTTGTCATGTCTCTTTAATCTCCTTTAATCTGGGAGGGTTTCTTAGCCTTTCATGACATGAGCATTTTGAAAAGTTCAAACCAGTTGTTCCCACAATTTGTACTTGTCTCATAATTCTTCATGATTAGCTGGACATTCTGAATTTTTTTTCAGGGATACTTAATAGGGGATGTTATGTCCTTCTCACTGCATCACATCTAGAGGCACATGACATTGCTTTGCCCCAGTTTCCTTTTATTTTAAACTTTGAATTTTGTTTACTTAGCTTAAAAAAAATCCATATTTATAAAACTGATCCCGTATAAAGTGTTCACTTTTTAAAAATTCATGAACCAATATTCTGCCCTCAGTTACAATTTTTCTAAAATATTAGCTCATTGGACTACCTCATGGTATGTACTGCACTATTTTTTGTGGTTTCCATGCACCCAGCCCACACCTTTGTATATTGAACTCCCTAAATTAGAGAGTGCTGCTTCCTGCTTGGCCTTCAATTGATACACCACTGGAGTAGCATTCTCCATAGATCTCCATATCATCATGACTTTCCAGAAGCTCTGGATAACTAAGGCATCTCAACAGGCCCTAAACAGGGATGGCAAATGATATTAATCATTGGATGAAGAACATTAAATTTACATTATATGGCTCAATATTGGTAGCAACATATATACCCAAGCTTTCTATACTGTAAAACTGTTATTTTATCTCTAGATTTTGCTGATAACTACAGATCTGATCAATTCAGCTTTCTGTCATCATCATTCCTCAAAAAATTTGATGACTAGATAAAGAAAAAAGTATATACATATATATTAGCTCACTGGACTGATAAATAATCAAGTGGTACAGACGACAGGAAGACTAATTTCTTATGCTTTAACTCATAGCAATGCTGTTAACTTACTAGGGCATCTTGGGCAAGTTAATCTCCCTGACTATGCTTTTCCATATTTGTACTTGAAGATAAAAGTTTCTAAAAAGTTAACAATGCAAATTAACATTAAACAAATGTTGAACATTAATAAAAGCAAAAATGATTCCTCGGGAAAGATTTCTAGAGGTGAGTAGAAGGAAGAAAGCCCAGCATAACATCTCTCAGAAGTATCAGCTGTAATTCAATTATAATTGTTACTAAATCATGCTTAACAACAAACCATGTTTTCTCACAGTTTGCATTATGTACCCAATCATAGGAATGTGTAAAAAAATAATTTTCTCCCTGATTTGCAGACATCAAGAGAAGAGATCTTAAAACTACGGTCCTTAATTCAAATTAATTTCAATACACCAAAACCAGGATAACAGAATTCTGGGGTACTTACTAGTAAGAGAATAAGCACATTCTTTCAGATTCCAAAAATCTAGCCAAAATCCACAAACCCCGTTCTACCAATTAGGAAAATGTATTTCCCCAAATCAAGAGACTGTGTTCTACTTGACATACCTGTCTCAAAAGGAAGAAACCTCTGAGTCTCGGTTCATGCAGTGCATATATAGATACTTCTCATCGATAAAACATAAGGTTTCTTAGAGAATTATAATTGGCTCATAAAAACTATTATGAATCTATTTTAATACTGGAGTAAAATTGTGGTGTTCTATATTTTAATAACGTAAATTTAATAGTGCCAATGTTAAGCACAAATCATACTACACAGGAGGTAATCCATGTAAAATCACTTAGCACATAGGGTAATTCAATGAATATTAGTTACCTAGGAAATATATTCATATAAGCCTACAAACAATTAAAATTATCTAGCATTACTTTTTACTTGGCTTCCAAGATCTCACATTGTCCTGGAGTTCTTTCTCACTGGCCGCTCTTATCTCATGGCTCAATATTAGAGAGTCCCAAGATTCAATCTTCAGACCTCATTTCTTCCTCATCAACAATCACTCCCTAAGTGATCTTATTCAGTCTGAGATTTTGAATGTTTTCTATGCACTGATTCTGACATTATTTTTTCTACCCTGACATTACCCTAAAGCTTCATTCATATATATAACTGTCAACATAACATCTCCACTTGGATGCCCAATAGGTATTTAAACCCAATGTTCCAAGACAGGGATGTCCACTCTCACCACTGCTATTCAACATAGTATTGGAAGTCCTAGCCTCAGCAATCAGACAACAAAAAGACATTAAAGGCATTCAAATTGGCAAAGAAGAAATCAAACTCTCCCTCTTTGCCGATGACATGATACTCTACATAGAAAACCCAAAAGCCTCCACCCCAAGATTGCTAGAACTCATACAGCAATTTGGTAACGTGGCAGGATACAAAATCAATGCCCAGAAATCAATGGCATTTCTATACAATAACAATGAGACTGAAGAAAGAGAAATTAAGGAGTCAATCCCATTTACAATTGCACCCAAAAGCATAAGATACCTAGGAATAAACCTAACCAAAGAGATAAAGGATCTATACCCTAAAAACTACAGAACACTTCTGAAAGAAATTGAGAAAGACACAAAGAGATGGAAAAATATTCCATGCTCATGAATTGACAGAATTAATATTGTGAAAATGTCAATGTTACCCAGGGCAATTTACACGTTTAAGGCAATCCCTATCAAAATACCATGGACTTTCTTCAGATAGTTAGAACAAATTATTTTAAGATTTGTGTGGAATCAGAAAAGACCCCGAATAGCCAGGGGAATTTTAAAAAAGAAAACCATAGCTGGGGGCATCACAATGCCAGATTTCAGGATGTACTACAAAGCTGTGGTCATCAAGACAGTGTGGTACTAGCACAAAAACAGACACATAGATCAATAGAACAGAATAGAGAACCCAGAAGTGGACCCTGAACTTTATGGTCAACTAATATTCGATAAAGGAGGAAAGACTATCCATTGGAAGAAAGACAGTCTCTTCAATAAATGGTGTTGGGAAAATTGGACATCCACATGCAGAAGAATGAAACTAGACCACTCTCTTGCACCATACACAAAGATAAACTCAAGGTGGATGAGAGATCTAAATGTGAGACAAGATTCCATCAAAATCCTAGAGGAGAACACAGGCAACACCCTTTTTGAACTTGGCCACAGTAACTTCTTGCAGGATACATCCATGAAGGCAAGAGAAATAAAGGCAAAAATGAACTATTGGGACTTCATCAAGATAAGAAGCTTTTGCACAGCAGAGGACACAGTCAACAAAACTAAAAGACAACCTACAGAATGGGAGAAGATATTTGCAAATGACATATCAGATAAAGGGCTAGTATCCAAGATCTATAAAGAACTTATTAAACTCAACACCAAAGAAACAAACAATCCAATCATGAAATGGGCAAAAGACATGAAGAGAAATCTCACAGAGGAAGACATGGACATGGCCAACAAGCACATGAGAAAATGCTCTGCATCACTTGCCATCAGGGAAATACAAATCAAAACCACAATGAGATACCACCTCACACCAGTGAGAATGGGGAAAATTAACAAGGCAGGAAGCAACAAATGTTGGAAAGGATGCGGAGAAAAGGGAACCCTCTTACACTGTTGGTGGGAATGTGAACTGGTGCAGCCACTCTGGAAAACTGTGTGGAGGTTCCTCAAAGACTTAAAAATAGACCTGCCCTACGACCCAGCAATTGCACTGTTGGGGATTTACCCCAAAGATTCAGATGCAATGAAACGCCGCTCCTTAACACCTGCACCCCGATGTTTCTAGCAGCAATGTCCACAATAGCCAAACTGTGGAAGGAGCCTCGGTGTCCATCGAAAGATGAATGGATAAAGAAGATGTGGTTTATGTATACAATGGAATATTCCTCAGCCATTAGAAACAACAAATACCCACCATTTGCTTCAAGGTGGATGGAACTGGAGGGTATTATGCTGAGTGAAGTAAGTCAATCGGAGAAGGACAAACAGTGTATGTTCTCATTCATTTGGGGAATATAAATAATAGTGAAAGGGAATATAAAGGAAGGGAGAAGAAATGTGTGGGAAATATCAGGAAGGGAGACAGAACATAAAGCCTCCTAACTCTGGGAAACGAACTAGGGGTGGTGGAAGGGGAGGAAGGCGGGGGGTAGGGGTGAATGGGTGACGGGCACTGAGGGGGACACTTGATGGGATGAGCACTGGGTGTTATTCTGTATGTTGGTAAACTGAACACCAATAAAAATTATTTATTAAATAAATAAATAAATAAACCCAATGTTCCCAAATAGAAATCCTGATTTTCCCTCCAACACCCTCATCCACCAGTCCTTCCTACCCAGATAATAGTACCACATTCACTTGAATGTTAATTCAAACCTAGGAATACTCTCTGCCTCTCCACCTTCTCATTTCACATTCAAGCCCTATCAGTTAAGACTATAAAATTTTCAATTCATCCACTTCTCTCCTACTCTTAAAACTATTCTCCTGGTTCATCACCATAACTCAATTCCCCAACAGCCTCCTAACTATGGTCTTCAACCACTATGCCCATATCAGTATTCTCCATTCTCTACTCATCAGCCAAAATTATCGGATCCTATCAATCCTTTCTCAAATCCTTCCAAAAGTTGCCCATCAAACTCAGAACAAAATTCAAATTCACAGGTCTGCAAGGCTCTACAATCTAGGATTCTCCAACCTTCTCTCCTACTATTCTTCCCGCCCTCACTTTACCCCAGCCAAAATGGCCTTCCTGCTACTCCTCCCACTTGTCAAGCTTATTCAGCCTCAGGGCTGGCTTTCCTTGACAGATGTAGATCTCTGCTCAAATGTCAGAGGTCATTCAGTCCATTCTGTCCTCCCCACTTACTCTACCACTCTCCATATTGTCCTACTTAATTTTTCTACATAGCATCATCTGATGTTATAGTGTAGACTCATTTGTTTATTCTTTGTCTCCCCAGGTAGGGAGAAGGGAGGAATTCTATCTCTGTATTAATTGTCTGTCCTCATTGTGGCTAAGGAGTTTATCTTCTTTATTTCCAGGGAGTAGCACAGTGTCTGGCATGCAATAGTAACTCAATAAATTCTTGTTGAAAAAATTAATTAATGGTTCTTAAATTGCTGAAAGGATGATTAAAATATCAGAGAAGAATGGATTCCATGAGAAAATACGAAAATCATGAATAATCTATAAAGGACTTATTAAATTCAACACCAAAGAAACAAACAATCCAATCATGAAATGGGCAAAAGACATGAACAGAAATCTCACAGAGGAAGACATAGACATGGCCAACACGCACATGAGAAAATGCTCTGCATCACTTGTCATCAGGGAAATACAAATCAAAACCACAATGAGATACCACCTTACACCAGTGAGAATGGGGAAAATTAACAAGTCAGGAAACCACAAATATTGGAGAGGATGCGGAGAAAAGGAAACCCTCTCGCACTGTTGGTGGGAATGTGAATTGGTGCAGCCGCTCTGGAAAACTGTGTGGAGGTTCCTCAAAGACTTAAAAATAGATCTGCCTTATGACCCAGCAATTGCACTGTTGGGGATTTACCGCAAAGATACAGATGCAATGAAACGCCGGGACACCTGCACCCCGATGTCTATAGCAGCAATGTCCACAATAGCCAAACTGTGGAAGGAGCCTCAGTGTCCATCGAAAGATGAATGGATAAAGAAGATGTGGTTTATGTATACAATGGAATATTCCTCAGCCATTAGAAATGACAAATACCCACCATTTGCTTCAACATGGATGGAACTGGAGGGTATTATGCTGAGCGAAATAAGTCAATTGGAGAAGGACAAACATTATATGTTCTCATTCATTTGGGGAATATAAATAATAGTGAAAGGGAATATAAAGGAAGGGAGAAGAAATGGGTAGGAAATATCAGAAAGGGAGACAGAACATGAAGACTCCTAACTCTGGGAAATGAACCAGGGGTGGTGGAAGGGGAGGAGGGCGGGAGTGGGGGTGAATGGGTGACGGGCACTGAGGGGGGCACTTGACAGGATGAGCACTGGGTGTTATTCTGTATGTTGGCAAATTGAACACCAATAAAAAATAAATTTATTATTTAAAAAAAAGAAAATCATGAATAACTTAAAAGCATAAAAAATATGTCTCACAGGGTAGATATAGACATGACAAGGAGAGTACACACAAGATATATGCAAATTTTGAGAGGAAAATAATACTTTTCTTTAGGTAAAAGTCTGAAAGCAGACTGAGTACTGAGCCCAATAGTCAAGATCAATTTCTAACTTTTAAAGAACGGTTTAATTCAGAATAAACTGGAGATTATAAAATACACTCTGGGACTGTTAAGAGGAGCCTCTCATTGGTGGGATTCAGAAAACAGAAATAGGATAGACAACCAGCATATCCCTGCTCTTTGATTTACCATTGCTGTTCTTGGCTTTTCCTTTGCTTTCATTCAGATATTATTCATAGACGTTTACTTTTATAAAATTCTAATTTCATATAAAAGTTGCAGAAGAGTACAGAATGCTTATATATCTTTTCATTTTTTTCCACTTTCTTTTATAGAGCCTCCCCCTACACATCACAACTCTATCTGAATATACACTACATATTATGTATTTATCATGCTATGTCTTAGAGATCACCATTCCAGACAATTTCACCATGGAGAATTTAAGTTATCTTTTATTTATAGAATGTTTTCTTGGATTGTAATTTTAAAATTAGTTCTGTTCCATTGTTTTCTTCTTCAGAGGAATTCCAATTATTCATTATTCATATTCTTCTTTGCCTTTCTTCTATTTCAACCACTTTCTCTCTTTTTACTTTTTTCTTCATATTACTAACAATTCTCATCATTGTTTTCCTGCCTTTTTTCAATGGTGCATTTTATACTTTCATTCAAATCTATTCTTTTGATAACATAATTTAGTCTGTATATCTAAAAAAAATAATGTCTACCATTTTATTCTATGTCTCCTGATTCCAATAAACCTTCATTTCATCTCTTCTAGGTTTTTTTGGTCCACTTATAACCTTAGTTTTTTAATCTATGATTCAAAGTGTTTTTCATATCCCAATGTTTGTTTGAAGATGTTTAATTCACTCTAGAGTCTCATGTTACAATTTACTTCTCTTTACTTCTCTTCTTTACTTTGGTGGTTGTTTTTCAAAGAATTTCTACCAGCCGAAATTTTTTGATTCTCCATTCTATTTTGATCTTACAGTAGCTTCTTTTTTTAAAAGATTTTATTTATTTATCCATGAGAGACACACACAGAGAGGCAGAGACACAGGCAGAGGGAGAAGCAGGCTCCATGCAGGGAGCCCGACGTGAGACTCGATCCTGGGTCTCCAGGATCACGCCCTGGGCTGAAGGCAGGCACTAAACTGCTGAGCCACCGGGGTTGCCCTTACAGTAGCTTCATATGTAAGAGGACCAATTTCATATCTGCATTTCTTGGACAAAGTTGACAATATGAGCTGGTTTACATATTCTTTAGCTCAAGAATACTCTCTCCTGTCAGAGTGGCAAAGTACGATTTCTTTAAAGTTTGGCTCTTGAAGAGCAGCAACGGAAAGGAGTTACACACATTTCCTACAATCTTGTTTTGTTTTGTTTTGTTTTTATCTTGTGGTACTCAGGACTTTGTCCCCTGGCTTCTTTTTCCCTTCACCAAAAAGATTCCAAAGGGTGACTTTACCTCATCTCTAGGGATGAACATTAACCTTCTTCATCTCTAGAAATACTGCTTTTCCACAGCTGCTACCGCTGTACTGTTAAGCCCTTTCCTCTTTACTCAGAGCTCTTATCTACCCAGATTCTCTGTCAGTATTTTCACAATTAGCATAGACTTTCTTTCTGAGGGTGATTTGCATACAATACCTTCTTGTCTCTTCTGCACTGTTTTCCCAGAACCTTCTAATTGTCTACAAAGATTTGCAGTGAGAACCTGCGAGACAGCTCTACGGAAAACTGACACTACCTTTCTACTTACACCTGAAGTTTGTATTGTCCTCTGTCTTCTAGTTCTGCTGAAGGGGAGGGATTTATGTCATAAAATTTGCTTCTTATTGATCTCTCCAGATTTTTGGAAAATGTAGAAATTATCGAGATTTAGGCAGCAGAAATGAATTACTCAGCTATCTAGAAGTTCCTCATTTATAATTCTGAACCAGATACTTCTTCCTGAAGTCTGAAATTACATTTCTGGTTTTGCTTTTTTTTTTTTAAGATTTTATTTATTCATGACAGACAGAGAGAGAGAGAGAGAGAGAGGCAGAGACAAAGGCAGAGGGAGAAGCAGGATCCATGCAGGAAGCCTGACATGGTACTCAATCCCAGGTCTCCAGGATCACACCCCAGGCTAAAGGCAGCGCTAAACTGCTGGGCCACTGAGGCTGCCCAGTTTTACTCTTTTAATCCTGTAGTGGACACTACAATGGACACACGGTGCTCTACCCAGGTCCCCCTTCAGAGTTCAGGCACCTATTCTCCCAGTTGGGAGCATCATGTTGCTGATCTCTCACTATGCCTCTCACTAAGAATGACCCTGACCAAAGGGAACTGTCTTACCTAAGGTTACACTCCCCACTCCATGACAAAGTCATCAATCAGTGGTTGGCTGATGTAAGAATACAAAACTCAGCCCCTTTGCCTTAATTTATGCCAACTGTAAAAAGCCACCCTGCTCTAGATTTCCTTATATGAACATCTGGTGTCTCAGTTCGAACTGTAGTATGGATCAGTTTCTCCATCTTCCCAGTCCTAACTTTCTCACTTCCTTACAGTTGCATATCCTGAACACATTCTTCAATATACTCCCTGCAAACGATTCTCTACCTCTCACTGTTTGCATGGCATCCAACCTAAGACAATCACCATCAAAAAAAATTTTATTGCGTTATGAGATAGTCTTATTGTAAGTACCTTGAATAAACTGTATACATTCATTTAATTCTCATGAGGAAGCTGTGAGGAAGCTACTATTATTATCATCTTCATATTTCAGATAAGAAAAAAGACTCTTATAAAAAATAAAAAGATAAGTACCTTGCCTAAGTTGGTAAATGGTTAAGGCAGCATTTGAATACAGCACTCTAACTCAAAAGCCCATTCTCTTATTCACTTCACTATACTGCCTCCCACACTGATTTTACATTCATTGCTTCTCTGGTATGACTATTACTGTTCCAATTCTTTGCACTTTTCCGTGCCCTGCTACGAAGCATAACCACCATATGACACATACCAAGATAATCATACATATTAAGATGTTTTTTTTTAACACATAATATTTTCACTAGTGGATTAGTCATAATGTTAGTTGCCAAGATGGAACTTATTAATCTATGGATTTTTCTTTCAAATTTTTAAGTTAAAAACAGAAGTATGTTTATAAATCTAGCCTATTATCACTTAACCCTATCATAGGATCACTTTTCATTTGTACACATTCATTAGCAGGTACATTTAACAACCACTTCTCTGTAGATTTGTTTTTATCTCACTTCCAAAAAGATTATAACTTTTCTCAAAAATTCTTACCTCCATCTTGAAATTTGCTTAATCTCTCAAAATACGAAGACATGGGGGCCTGTACGATATCTAGGATAGCCAGAAGTGTTCTTGTTAGTCTCAACAATTCACTGAAACTATAAAATCCAAAGTATATAAGATTCCGAGCCAAGTGGACCACCTTAATAAAAAAAAAAGGGACGGGGGATAAGAAAAGAAAAAATAACATTAGAAACTGAAATTAATATTGATTTTTTTTTAAGTAGGTTCCATGCCCAGCACAGAGCCCCGTGCAGAGCTTAAACTCATGACCCTGAGGTCAAGACCTGAGCTGAGATCACGATTCAAGCTGAGATCAAGAGTCGGATGCTTAACTGACTGAGCCACCCTGGAATACCTGAAATTAACATCGATTGTTTTTATATTATCTAAATTAGTGCAGGTATTTCTAAACTTTTTAATTCTTTAATGCCTAGGAATTAAAATGTCTGCAAAAGCAGCCACTGAACTTTGATTTATTCAAGTTCATTATTAAATCCAATTAAGGCCAGTTTGTCATCTCTATCAAAAGCCCAGATGACAAGATTGGTGTCTGGTGAACAGTCAACAAGGAAGCCAAAAAGAAGATTTCAGGTGTATCAAGGTGTTTAAAGAAATCTACATTAGAATGATTTACTTAACTAAATATTAACTTACTTAAATCAGTAGGATATCACTTAACAAATGGTTACATTAATGAATTATGTTAATAAATGGATATTATCCCCGAATTTGTCCAGAAATAATTTGTCCCCTATGCTGTTTTATGGTTTTCTGGACACTATGAAACATCCTAGGTATGACAGCTAGCTTCCAACATGGTCCCCAAAGTATGCTATCTTTTCACACTGCACCAAGGATGGTCTGTGTGATGAACAGAATACAGCTGAAGTGATAGCATACCACTTCCAAGATTAGGTTAGAGAAGACGGCAACTTCCATCTTGGGTTCTCTCTCACTTTCTCTCTCTCTAATGGCTTGCTCTGGGTACCATAAGGACACAGGCAGTCTACGGAAAGGCCCACATGGAAAAAAGATGAAGCCTCTGGTCAACAGCCAGTAAGGAAGTATGGCCACCAAGAAACACATGAGTGAGCTAGCTTAGCAGGTAATCTAGCTAGAGGTAACTGCAACCCCAGTCAACAGCTTCATTACACTTTCATGAGAGTCCCTGAGCCAGAATGATGCATTTTCAGATTCCTGACCCATTGAAACTGTAAAATAATACATGCTTCTTGCTTGAACTAAGTTTGGGAGTAATATGTTATACATCAGTGGATACCTAACACACCAGGTATCAAGTAATGGCATCTTTTCTCTAGTTTTGTCATTATATCCCCTAAATGATATTAAAACCGAAGGCATTTCATTCAGTTTAATGAGGCTATTAACAATTTCACTTACACAGAGATGGGGGGGAAAATGTATCCAAACAAATTACAATGTATGCAAACTGTCTTTTGTTCATGAAATGCAATAAAGCTTACACAGATAAATGAAATTACCCCAAATCCACAAAAACAATAGGTAACAAATAATTATAAATAAAATATTTTGTTTTGGACATTAGGTCCAATTAAAGCATCAAATCTATCTTTTAATCAATGCCAGAGGGAATCATACATTCATCAACTAAACTATCCAATTACCAAAACATCCTAAATATTAGAGGGAAAAAAAACTTTGGTGCTCAATATATCTAATTTTTGACTGAATAACCTAACAAATGAGTTGTTTGTATAAAATACCTCAAATGTCAGTTTGTTTTTTTCTTTATCCCCAAAAGGAAAGGGCTGATTTACAACTTCTTTCAAGTATTCTTCAACAAATTCCATTGTCAGTGCAAATTTCCTCTTCATATCATTTCTGGAAGAGTCTGTTATAGAATCATATCTGGAAAGACAGAAAGAATATGAAGCTAAGTTGATTGCAATCATTCAAAAATAGGAAAATATATATACTTTAACCTCCCAGCTTCTTAGATTTAGGTAACTCAGTTAACCCTTCTAGATGTTTTTAAGAAGCACTTAAAAATTGTTATTCCTATCATAAATACGATTTCCATTTATTGGTTTCCAGAATGATGTTTCTATTTTTAAGAGTTGTCATTTTACTCTCCAAAAAGCATATCTTATTTGTATTTGAAAGACCAACAACCTGGATGGGGGAATGAGTTAAATAGGTGATAGGGAGTAATGGGTGCACTTGTGATGAGCACCAGGTGAAATATGGAAGTGTTGAATCACTATACTGTACACCTGAAACTAATATAACACCGTATATTAACTAACGGAAATTAATACTTTAAAAAATAATTTAAATGCTAAAAAAAAATAAAGGCTAACAACCTGAGTTTGAACACAGAAATGTCCTTCCATATATTTCATTTCAAAATTGAAGACATTTGATTTTGAGTTCATCTACTGAATTTAAAGTGTTCAAGAAATGTTTCTAAACATACTCATGAATTGTGATCTTTGTAGGGATTTCGGTCCAGAGCCTGGCATAGCGGACAGGCACCACAGACTCCTGCGGATCCCGGTCAACATGCATGTGGAGCATGAGGCGGCAAAAAGATGCTCGGAGGTCAAATGGCAGGCTCTCATCCGACACACACCGCAGGATCAAATCAACAGAGAGCTGTGTAGAAATCTGATTTATGGCCAGATATTGGCGATCCAAGCACATCCTTGCAAAGAGATTTAGCTGGTACCTTAAAAATATGAAACATATTACATTATTTGTCTTCCCTTGATAAAGTTCTTAAACAGCACAATATCAATCAGTATCTACTATTTACTTTTATAGGACACCAATATTTCCAAGTGTTTGTGACACTGGAGTCAAATTTTTGGGGTAGTAAGTTAAGATCAAATAACAAATACATGAAATTGTCTCTATGTCCATTCAAGCTGCAATTCTCTTACTTGTTCCACCAACATGTGTCTGGTGGCAAGTGTCATTATGCTCTCTGTTTTTTGTCTCCTAGGATTACAAATACACTAAGCCTGAGGGCCATGGATGAAAGATCCCATGAAACCATCTCCTTCCTGCCCATTCCTACCTAGCTCCAGCTCTAACATCTAGCTACAGTCTAACTTTAGATCCACACAGTTCCAAAACCAAATGTGACCTACCCAAATAGCATCAGTTACACTTGGATTCATCAGCCTCTGAGATCAAGGATTAGCCTTGGCTTTGTTGCAATATCTCTAGAAACCAGGAAACATGGGGCATGCTCTGCCTTTCTCAGATTCCTGTCATTTGAGCCCAACTGTTTCCATGGGCATCTGCTAAAGGCTTCGATACCTTAAGCTCAAATACACCAGCTAGATCATTGTTCCCAACATACTGACCAGCAGCAACTTCCATGGCAACCTCTGCTGCCATGTGCCACCTTTCATAACTATAGATACTAGCTTTTCTCCAGTCTGAGCTGTCCACATATTCATAAGCTCTCTACATTCCTGCTGGCTTACTTTCTCCAACTTTGCCTCTGAAGCTGGATCAGCACACCCAGCTCAGTTCCATCCCTCAAGTCCAACACCACGGTCCCAATAAGTCTCCCATCTGCACCCACACCAATCAATAACAGAAAAAAAAAACTCTCTGCTGCACATCAATTTCAAATTAGTGAAAAATCAGAAAATTGCAAGTTGTGTAGGTGGCAAACACAGATGTCCACTTTTATTTTGAATATTTTAAATAATATTAAATATTTCAGCTACCTTAGTTTTGACACGACTTTTAAAATTTCCTCTTCATAGATACCTGACTTTTAGAGGTTTCAAAGAATCTTCTCTCAATGAATATGTAACATTGAAAATTATGATTCTTTACCTATAATAGGTAAGAACTTCCAAATCAGCTTTTGTGCCTTCTTTTGCTTCTTGAGCAAGGTGCCTTATTGCTTTGCCATGAGGTTCCTTGTTGCTATCAATCCAGTAGAGCCAAACTTCTTCATCATCAATGTCATCTGAAAGGATGGAGCTCTCCATAGGGTTGTCTACTTGCATCGAGACCAGCCTTGAAATAAATTATACATACAAAAATCTATAAAGAGGCTAACTCACAAATATGACAGGAACTATGGTGCTTAAAAATAATGAACAGAGAAAGATTCCTCCCCTATCTGGGCTTACTTAGTTTGAATGAGAATGTCCGCATTGCCTGGGCTCAACATAAATTTACAGATGAGTTCTTGAGTTACAGGTATAGCAGTGGTATTGGACACACACAGATCTGATAAATAATCCAAAAACCTAGCAAGAGAAAAAAAATAATAAATTGAATGCTAGGAAAAGGCATTTCACAGAATATCACAATAAAAATATTTGGGGATATAATGAAAGTAACTTTTTAGATCTATTTTTAATACCCCCTTACAACAGCTTTTAATATGTTGCTTATCTACTGCATCATTAGAAACAAATTAAACATCCAATTATTTGTGTTTAATACAAATTTTCTCTCAAAAAAGGATATGTTTGTTTCTATTTATTTGGTGATATTCCTCCCATAGCACTGTGACTTATTATGTTTAGAAAATCATTTATCTGCCCTAAAAAGAAACTATTCAAGAACTGGATAACAAAACAAAAGCAGATGAAAGCTAATGCTGTACTGAGTAAAATACGAAAACAGCACACAGTTACTGAAAGTGAGCATGGCCTAGTTGAGTCAAAGACCCATTTCTACCTTCTAACATTTATTTGCTGTGCTAATTAATTAGTAAAGAAAACTGTCAGTCTGCTTGACATTTCTGCATTCATTTCTCCCAGATACAGTAGCATGGTACAATAAAAAGTAAATTAGATGGAATACCCCAATCATAAGGAATATTACCATGATGTTAGTAATAAGTAATTATGGTTTTATGGTAATATTCCTTACTACTAGGGTATTCTTGGATAAGTTGATATCTAGGCTTCTGTTTTCTGTTCTCTAAAATGTGGATAATAATTTATAATAATATAATATATTAGTAATTATAATATACAACCAGCATATCTCATGGCAATGTACAAAGATTTAAATGAGACAATGTAAATGAATATATTTTTAAAAACTAGTAGTACTATAAAAACATACATGATTAGAATGAAAGTTACTTATATTTATTTTTTATTTATTTTTTTATTTTTTTTATTTATTTTTTTTTATTTTTTAAGTTACTTATATTTAAATATGTCTATAAAATGTTTTAATTTCCTATGAGGTAATAACTGTATGATACATAATTATTATAACAGCAAACCCAACCTAGTTTTGTCCATGCAATTAGTGATGTGAAAGAATTTTGACTTTTAAGGGGTGCTTGGGTGACTCACTCAGTTAAAAGTATGTCTCTTGACTTGGGCTCAGGTCATGATCTTAGGGTCCTGGGATCAAGCCCTGCGTTGGGCTCCCTGCTCAGCAGGGAGTCTGCTTGAGGATTCTCTCTCTCCCTCTCCTTCTTCCCCTCCCCCCACTCATATGGTCTCTCACTCCTCTCTCTCTGCGTCTCTGTCAAATAAATAAATGAATCTTTTCAAAAAAATAATTTAAACTTTTAAAACAACCTAAAAATAAAGGAAAAGGCTTTTTTTGCAAAACAAACCAAAAAAAAAACACAAAAAATAAAGCACAATTCCCACTAGTAAAGAATACTACATGAACCACTTCAAACCTTGGCTCACGATTTCTCCTGAGTAAACTGACAAATGTTTCTATTTCTTTTGCTGTGATATGTTTCTCTAGTAGTTTTCTGTTGTTGTGCAACAAAGCTGTGATGGTATCTTCTGCCAAAATATCATAGCCAATCTGGGACTGCATGACACAGAAATTCTTAGCAATATATTCCTGCAAAGAAGAAAGACTGTCAGAATGCACTGCCAAACAGCTTAGAAATAACAGGTTCTATTAGAGTCAGCAACATTGATTAATTTATTCATAACAGAAAACTCAAATGCATTATCAAAAGAAAGGCAATAATCCTTCAAAAAATATGGCTTTTTGAGAAAGGAAACTAAAACATACGAGCATATGCCTAATTTAAATTATAATAGAAAATCATATACCTAGATATATTTAATGTGAGTGCTTATACTCTGAAAGCATAAACAGGAAGAACAAAAATAAACCTAGTTAAAACAACAATTTCTTTTGACATGGTAAATTTTACCAGCCTAAAAGAGGCCCTTCTTCTAACTCTTACTGAAAGTCATAACCACTGATTTTATCATAATTACAGAAAGAAAATGGCTCTGATATTTTGTTCATGGCATGAGATCTATACTTGTTACATGGAGATCCCAGGCGGACTTGCAGTGATTTCTTTTTTGTACATATTCCAATTAAATCTTCTCCTTAAAATAATAAAATTCCATACCACTTTTTATTTTAAAAGGCTATCAAACAAAATAATATAATTAATCAATTACTTTATTGACCAGATCATTCATCCTGTAAATATTTTTTTCTTTTTTTTTCATCCTGTAAATATTTTTTGAAAGCTTACTACATTCCAGGCTGTTTGAAAAACTAGGCATATGCGGCAAACAGGATAGGTGAATTCTCATGGATCTTACATCCCAGTGTGAAAAAAGGCAGTAAGAGAGATAATAAATATGGTCCTTTTATATGTTAATAAGTGAAGTGAAACAAAGGGATCTGGAAAAGTGGCAACTTCAGATGGGAGAGAAGCTAAAGAAGTGATACCTGAGACAGACCATAAAGACTCCTAACTCTGGGAAAGGAACTAGGGGTGGTGGAAGGGGAGGAGGGCGGGTGTTGGAGGGGAATGGGTGACGGGCACTGAGGCGGACACTTGACGGGATGAGCACTGGGTGTTTTTCTGTATGTTGGTAAATTGAACACCAATAAAAATTAATTTAAAAAAAAGAGAGAAAGAAAAAAAAAAAAAAAAAGAAGTGATACCTGACCTGGGATGTAAAAGATGGGAATGAGCAAAAGGAGGCAGCCATGGGGAGAGAAACCATCTAGGGTAGGTAGTGGAATCATGCTCTTTATATTCCATAAACAAAGGTGGCCACTGTAGCTACAGGGTAGCAAGTAAGGAGATAACAAGAGTTGAAGTTGGAGAGGTAGGTCCTTGAGAGGCAGGGCAAATGACCAAAATGCTATTCTAAGAGCAAGAAAAAGCCATTGGGAGTTTCAATCATGCATTATTTAATCTGTTCCTCAGTCTTCACACTGACTCTCCTATATTTCAAAACACTACTGCTCACGTCCCACATTCTGCATGCAAGCAAGTATCCCACACAACCATAGACAGACCTGCTAAACTTAACTAACCCCTTCCATAATCCATAGTTCTCACTTCAACTTTGCAGGGATTCTCCTTGAGAACGTATCTCTGGTTCTATGAGGGGCAAATTTATTGATTACAAAGTGTTTTTGCCTTAGACAAAATTTACTGGAATTTAGCTACTCCCTGAAAATGATACAGGTTGCACAAATTTAATTATATTCTAAGCAGCAATTTTGTGGCCTTTCAAAATGATAGCTTACATTGGGTAGCCAGATAAGTAAAGTAAATGTCTTCTGTTAGTATCTCATTTTAAAGACACGTATTGATTTATATACTTTTAAGACTATTATAATTATACCTAGTATAAGGCAAGCCTCCAAGAAGTTTGATAAATAGATCAAGATGCTGATAAAAAAATCAAATCAGCTGACCTGCCTTACCAGCCCTCTCTCACACTAAACTAATCCATAAAAGTAACCGAAGCCATACTCTACTCTCAAACTGGCTAAGAGAAACGCAAGATGCTGATTTAGGAAACGATCATTAATTATAAACAATTTCATATTAAAGAAACACATCGATGAAACACATTGCAAAATACTGTGCATTTTTTTAATTTTTTTATTTATTTATGATAGTCACAGAGAGAGAGAGAGAGAGAGAGAGAGAGAGAGGCAGAGACATAGGCAGAGGGAGAAGCAGGCTCCATGCACCGGGAGCCCGACGTGGGATTCGATCCCGGGTCTCCAGGATCGCACCCTGGGCCAAAGGCAGGCGCTAAACCGCTGCACCACCCAGGGATCCCCAATACTGTGCATTTTTAAGATAAAAATGAAACTTAAAAGAAATTTCACTTGCCATTGGCAACTTTTAACTACAGCCCTAGGTTCCCTGTCCTCACAGTTAGGATTATCTTGGAACAAAAGTGCCCTTTCTAACAGCCATCATTCTCTGTTCATAGACCCTTCTTCACTGAAATACCTGTTCCCATATAGATTATGAAAATGAGTCTCATTCTCCTCAAATGCTTCCTACTCTAAGCTCCCTTCCTGGGCTCCCCCAGTCACACTAAGTTCTCTGTCTTCTGAATGCCCATAATCCTGTCTTTTCTCTCTCATGTCCCCTCTTTGTCTCTCCCTTATATTCCAGATGTACCTGCCCTATCTTTGCCACCAGACAAGGAACTTTTTGGCCTACAAGTAATGATAGGAAACCTCACATGTTCCTAGAAACATCAAGAAATGTCTCCCTCCTCTTTACATAACACATCCAGTGGACCTCCTGCCTAGCAAAAGCTAATACCATTTAACAAAGACCTCAGACATCTTCCCCCAAAGATTCTGATTGCACACAGAAGAATAAATACATATGTCAGTACAGAAATACTTACAGGTCATTTTTGTCTGTTGCCAACATAAAACATTTTACTGCAGAGTGGAAATTCCCATTCCTATTTTATGTAATTTAGAACAGTAACCAAAGAACCTGACCCATACTTAAAATGTACTTTAAAAGATGCGCGGGCTACACTCCAACCTGATTTTTCCGGTAGTCTTGCTGTGAATGTCTCAGCACACGGTAACACAGCCTCAGCATATACTTGTAAGGAGCATATCTTTGGTCCCCCAGATCTTCAAGTCTCAGCATTGAGCCTTCTCCTGCCTTCTCCTTAAAGGGTGCTTTAAGAATTCCAAATACCTATCAGTAAAAAACAACAATAACCCATTCTGATGAATGGAGGTATATGTTTTACAAATAAGGACATTGACTCAAGAACACTTTTGTAATATTTGAGTAGAATTCATATGAAGGATGAAAAAAGATTTAGAATACAGAACCAGCATATTAAGAAACAGAAAAAAATACCATTTAAAGGATTCCCTAAATTGACAAAAACATTTAAATAAAACATTTCATTTTGTTTAGAAATTATATTTTATTAAAATAAGAATATAAAGACGTCGGGTTGTACCAAATTACAAAAACATACTCAAATGAACTAAAAATAATTTCATTTCTGTAAGCTTTACAATTATTTCTACGGTGTTCTATAACTCTCCAAAATAATATAAAGAAAACATTTACTGTTCATCTGAAATTGACATCAGAAAATTACCTCCAAATACTGCTTCTAAACATCCTTTGGAAAGAGTTCATTTATTGTTCTTGGTACATAAAGATGTCGTCAAATCAATGAATGTATTGGTATTCAAATAAATAAGGTGCCACACGGGCAACTGGTGGTACCCAAGGACTCACATTACACCAAGGTTAGCAGCTGGGAAATATTTAAAAAGCATTAAGGAATATAACTCTTTTAGGCAGCAGGACAGCAGGTAAGGTCACCTCGAGCTAAGCTGGTAGATGAGTAAATTGTTTATGAAAGAGCACCTATACAAGGGCATGAGTGCAAAATAGAAAAGAATCGTCTTTTATGTAGTTTATGAAATACAATAAAGTTACTTCAATAATTTTATATTCACTAAACCTTGAATTTTATATTTAAAATACTGAAATAAAAGATTAGACATTTGTTGGTTGAAATAATATTAATAAGTCATTCAAGGTCCTAAAAGTCCAATGTTTTATACAAAAAAAAAGTCAAATGTTTTATACAAAAGAATGCTAATGTCAGAAAAGCCTTTGTCTCATTAGATTTACAATCTTTATTTTCTTTGAAAGAAGTGTTGATTTTATATTTTCAGACAATCAGCTAGAGAATATTAATTGGCGATATGTCTACTATTCTCCCTTCCTATCGCCACAACATATATACTAATAACATGATTTTTTTTAATTTTTTAAGTGTCTTCTTTGAGCTCACACTTAACTAATGAAGAGTACTGTTACTTTGTAGCAATTAACTGAATATGAAAACCACATAAAAGTAGGCATGCCCATTTGTGCATATTATCAAGAAGTGAATTAATTTACTAGTGTGTTATGAACAATTTCCGAAAGACATAGTACAGGTGCAGCTCTAGACTTGAAAAAACCTAGAATATTGTATAGAGCACTTGTGACCTCATGAATAGACTTCTCTCCTTTCCTAAGGAAGAGAGGGGCAGAAGTAGGAAGTAGATGGAGATGGTACTTTCCAAGTTATCCTGGAACTTTTACTTAGAAAATTATTCCAACAGCTTTTCTGGAGATAGTCTGACTCCATAGGCTTTGTGAGAGGTCTGTGGGAGGCTATCTCTAAGATGGCCCCAGTGATCCCTGCCTCCTAGAATTCACATCCTTGTACAATCCTGTCTCCTTGACTTTGGGCTGGATTTATCGACTCATTTCTAATAGAACACAGTAGAACTGTAGAATTGATGAGGTGTTACTTCTCAGATTAAGTTATTAAAGAGACCGTGCTTCCTTCCATCTAGGTGCCCTCCTTGTTCTCTCTTGGCCCGCTCATTTCTAAGGAAAGCAAACTTCCAAATCTGGAGGCAGTCTTACCAGAGGCCTTCAGGGGAAGTGATTTTTCTGCCTTTTGAGACTGAGATGACCGCAGCCCCAGCCAGCACCTTGACTGCAGTCTTGTGAAAGGCCCTGAAGAAGAACCACCCCCTTAAGCCACTCCCAGATTCCTAATCTACAGAAACTGTGAGACTAGTATCTGTTGCTTTCAGCCACAAAGTCTTGGGGTAACTTGTTACACAACAATTGGTAACTAACACAAGAACTTTCCTGATGCTATAATTCAAGAACATTAAATATGCAAATTTATTATATGAAAACATTCACCTGTGCCAGTATGTTTTGTTCCCTCATTAATTTTTGACGTTCTCGGTTTGGCTTAGTGATAACCACATCCAGAACTTCTTGTCCATTATTAAGTACATCAGCCACAAAGAAGATGAGATCTTCCAATAATTTGGTTACAAACCTATCATAAAATGAAAAGAAAATTTTACTCTAATTTTGGAAAATATTTTTCTAATAAACACTAAGGACTGAAACATTGGAACATTGAGAGTATTTTGTAATAAAAATTTTTGCATCAACAAAACATCTAATTCAGTTAACATTTACCTAAATCTTTACAAAGAACAAGCTTTCTCCAGCTTCTCCAGCCCCCACTCTTGCCTCCAATTCTAATAAAGTATTTGCAAAAGGCAATTATGAAATAAAACCACATGAGCCCCAACAGGAGATAAGTGGATAGGCTAATTCCACAGATCCTTGCCTATGTCTGACCGGCAAAGAAGAGTATTTCCGCTTAAGGGAGAATAGCTCAACTTCTAAATTTCTAAATTCAAATCATTTTTCTATTGACTCAAAGTACATTTCCTACTCTTTACTACACCTCTACATCTCCAATGAACAGAACAAGGAAAATTTAAATGAAGTGTTAACAGATTTAGAACAAGCAATCAGCTGCTCTAAACTGTTCTTAAACTATTACCTGACCTATAAAAATCACAGCATTCTAAAATCATACACTAACGTTCACCTTTAACTCTACAATTTAGTTATCATGTTGATTGTTACTCGGACTTCAGTGGCATTTAGAACCTGAAGTATCTTGAAAACACTTCCTCCCTTAGCTTTCTTCTTCCTCTTTCCTTTGCCTGCTTTTTATCATGTTCTACATGAATTTTTAAATTTAAGTTTTGAAAAATTTTGTCCAGCAAATACATTTATATATTTATCCATACACCTCAGCATAATCACTCATTATTATTAGCATGGTCAATTAGGATCAGATCAATAAGAAAACTACAATACAGGAAATTCAACAAATCCAGAAAAGTGTAAAATGTATTCAGTTCGGAAACATCTTGATCTTGATCTCCAGATTTACCTCCTAAAAGAGAATGTACTTTCTTGGAGCCAAGTGGACATACTCTAATCCAGAATTTAGCCACCTACAGTCCAATTTCAGCATATTTCCAGGAATCAATTCCACTCCAACATTCCAGAGACTGTTTTCTCGGGGTGCCTATTTTAAATTTTAACTCAATCTGTCTCTTTTAGAAATGTGCCCATGCAGGATTCACTCACATAACCTTTGAGGGCAATTACAGAAATGTAAACTACAATTCATGTGCATTAAAATGTGGTGTGAATTTCTTTTGAAACTGTGGCCTAATGTCTTCCAAATCATTCCATTTTTCCTAAAAATAAAATTTATTTTGAACTCAGGGTACTTCAACAAATTGAAATTAAGTTGAACTTCAGTTAATATCTGTTCAATCTACAAGTCCAGTTTGAGCATAAATGTTTTCTATTAAAATCATTAATATTCTTTTTCTCCTCTGTTTCAAGTTAAGTGTGTTCCAATGTTTAGACATGTAAGGAAGCAAAATTGTGGGACAAGCACAAATCACTCTGCTTCAAAGTCTTGCAAATGGCCTGAACTGGTGATAGTTAATGGAATGATGATCAAGAAATTAAGTCTTAATCAAGGATCACTATACCTTAGCCCTGCTTGCACAGCCTGCCTTCTCTGATGATTGGCCAATGGAAGGCCAGAAAACCAGGCTTATCTTTGGATCTCTGAAACTGTTGAAACCCTTTTCCCCCCTTTCCACCTCAAGCAGTGACAAAGCAACTGAGTTTTTTCAGTTTAGATCAAATTCCAATTCTATACTTAGAAGTGGTTTAAGCCCACTTATTCACTCAATCGTATTAATTTGCTTGTACTAAAAACATTTTGCGAGAGACTTTGTCAGATGCAGCAATGATAAATAAAATTTTATATATATATATAAAGATATAACTAAAAATTATATATATACATATATATATATATGTATATATATATGTATATATATATATATAAAGATAAACCTAAAAAATAAAAAGCTTTGTGGATTAGGAACAAAATAAGAAAAACACAGTGATAAGCAGGGTTATTGTTCAATCCTTGCAAGATAACTGGGACTGAAACACATGGTAGGTCTTCACTTCCTTACCTCACTGAAGATATTAAAGCAGGAATTTTCTACCTTTTAATAGAACCTTAAAACTTTGGGGGCCCTTCTTCAGCTCTGGCGATGCAGTGGTAGGAGGAAATAGAGGAAATTCACGACAGGACTGGACTCAGCCACCTGAGATCTCAAAGGCTGAAGCCTCAAATTAGAAGATGGACTTTTAGTCCTCAATTTCAGATCTGGCTTGGAACTAGCTGATATGTGCCAAGTGGAGGCAACGACAAAAGTGAGAGAGGAGATAAGTAAATGTAGAGAAAGGGATAGCAAAATCCACCAACGTAAGAAGAATCTTATTCAAATTTCAAAGCACACAAGGGAAATGGACTTGAAGCCAGACCCATTGTATGTAAAAATCAAGAGGCCAGGGCACCTTGTGATTTTGGCTCAGGTCGGATGGAGTCCCATGGACTCTATACTCAGCAGGGAGTCTGCTTGAAGTTTCTCTCCCTCTGTCCCTTCCCTCATTTAGGATCTCTCTCGCACACACTCTCAAATAAATAAATAAATCGTTTTTTAAATTCAAGAGACTAATACCAACAAAATGCAAGTAACAGGAAAATTTCAAAATCACTTTTAAATTAGTTTTTTCAACCAATAAAGAGATAAAGAAAGCAATTATATACAAAAAAGACAAATATATCTTTAAAAAGCAGATACGAATGAAGAACAGGTGGATACACAAAAGAATCAAAAGAAATCTGAGAAATAAAATTATAATCACTTAAATAAAAGTCTAATTAATAAAGGTAAATCATTCTGCACACATTCTAAAAAGTAGAGTGATTTATAAGACAGTATCAAAAAAATCAATCCAGAAAACAGCACAGAGAGATTTAAAAAGGAAAATTATAGAGACAGTTAAGAGATAAAAAGGATGAATTAAGAGGACCCAACATATATTTAATAGGAGGTTTGAGAGAGAAGAAAAAGAAAAGATAAAGTAGCATTTGAAAGAAAATGGCTGAAAACTGCATAATTAAAGAAAACATAAGTATACAGAGTAAAAGCATACCTTAAACATTAGGTAGGGAAAAACAAGAATTAAACTTCCTTAATTTTAAAAAAAAAATTTTAATGAGCTCAAAGATACAGAGAACAGGTTGGTAGTTGCCAGAGGTGAAGAGTAGGGGGTGGATGAAATGGATGAAGAAGGTCAAAAGGTATAAACTTCTGATTATAAAATAATTAAGTCCTGGGGGTGTAATGTACAGCATAGCAGCAATACTTAATAATATTTTATCTTATATATGAAAGTTGCTATGAGAATAAATCTTTAAAGCTCTCATACAAAAAAAAATATTTTGTAAGTCTGTATGGTGACAGATGTTAACTAAACTTATTGTAGTGATCATTTCACAATATCCACAAATATCAAATAATTATGTTGAACACCTGAAACTAATATTGCCAACTGTACCTCAATTTTTAAATATGCATTAAAAAATTTCTTTGTAAACGCATCAGTGTAAAACTTCAGGACATAAAAGACAAAGAAAAAATGTACAAAAATTACCAAAAAAGTAAAGAAAAAAGGCCAATAAAGTAAAAATTGTATGAGCAAAAGACTTCTTAATGGAAACAAAATATGTCTGAAAATAATTACATTCTAATTTTAAAATATGGAAGAAAAATAACTGTCAAAACTAACATTCTACACATAAAGTAGTATTTAAGATTGACAGTAAAATAAATGATTTTCATATATTTAAAAATTCAGAAGATTTATAACCCATAGGCCTTCACTAAATGGCTTAAAGAATAAATTTTAGCAAAAAGAAAAGTGAACCCAGAGAGAAGATGTGAAAAGCAAGAAATAAAAGCAAGCAGAAGAGATAAAATAGAATGAGAAATACAATCCATAGAAAAAAAATTTTAGAAATAAAAATTTTTAATAAAAATGTGGTATATCATAATTTATAGGACACATATACTCCTTTGTAGATGTCAACTATTATAAAATAAAAATTTTAAATGAAAACAAAAAACACAGAACTATATATCTAGGCATCTTTCCAAGAAAGATGAGAGGAAGAAAATCAGCATAATTAAACCATTCTGAGGTACTTTACTCCCAAGAGCAGAAGAAAGAAATATTTAATAGCTTCAAATTTTGTAGGAAAGAATATGCAGTTAAAATGTATGGCAAGGGATGCCTGGGTGTTCAGTGGTTGAGTGTCTGCCTTTGGCTCAGGTTGTGATCCTGGGGTCAAGTCCTGCATCCAGCTCCCTGCAGGGAACCTACTTCTCCCTCTGCCTATGTCTCTGCCTCTCTTTCTGTGTCTGTCATGTATAAATAAATAAAATCTTTTTTAAAAACGTATGACAAGAATTTATGGGCAATTGCTAAAGAATAGCAGCATGACCCAAAGCTTTTAAACCAGTAGAGGAAAAGGAACAACAGAGAGAAAAATATAAACTTTATCAAACTAACAGAAAGCAAGAAAGCAGAGGGAAAAGAAAAAAAGCTAAAGAAAAAAATTAGAATAAATCCAAACAAACAAACAAAAAGAATAAATCCAAACACACTATTTCTTAAATGCAAAATAATTTAAAGACTATCAGATTCCACTTTTATTTATCTATCTGTTTATTTATTGTCTTGAGGTCTTTTATATTTTATACACCTATCATCCCGTGAATTCATAGGGAATGAGTTCCAGCAGCTCAGGCTCCTTCCCATTGGTTCTCATAAAGTGTGTGCCTTTCTCTTTGGCTTCCTTCTTTTTCTGATCATTTCCTTCTCCTCTGCAGGAAGCTATCTCTATTGTTTGAGTACTTAATACTCAACACATACATTAATTCTCTTGGCAAGAATCTTGCCCTTGTTTGTCCATGACAATGCCAACAGCATACTGGGTAACATGTAGACTCTTCCATTTTTGCCATGGTAACCATGGTAATGTGTGTGAGGTGCCTCTTTCTGAACAGTGTCCATTCCCTTGATGTTCACAATATCATTTTTCTTGTACATTCACATGTATGTGGCCAAGGAATAGCTCCATGTCTTCTTAAAGGTCTAGAGAATATAGTGGGTGCCCCTCCTCTTTCCATTTGTGTTGGTCATTTTGGCGAATTACTGGAAGATGGGGGCTCCAGATGGAGGATATCAAATTAGGTGAGAAGTTAAAATGGTGGAATAGTAGGGGGACCCTAAGCTTGTCTTATCCCTCAAACACAGCTAGGTAAGTATCAAATCATTCTGAACACCCAAGAAATCGACCTGAGGACTGAGAGAACAAACTGCACAACTAGAGGGAGAAAAGGATCAGATTATATTTTTAAAATCTAGCTCCCTGGGGGTGCATGGATGGTTCATTCAGCTGAGCGTCTGACTCCTGATTTCTGCTCAGGTCGTGATCTCAGGGTAGTAAGATCGAGCTCCACATTGGACTCTGCACTCGGTGGGGAGTCTAACAGATTCTCTCTCTCCATCTCCCACTACCCCTCCATCCCCAAGTAAAATAAATAAATCTTTTTAAAAATATTAAGAAATAAAAAATAAAATCTAGCTCTCTGCTGCTTACAGGAGACATTACTAAAACAAAATGACCAGAAAATCTGAGATAAACTGATATTCAAAAAGAGGCATTAGACAAACACTAAACAAAAGATAGCTAGTGCAGCAATAGTACCATCAGACAAATAAAATTTAAGGAAAGGTGACATTGCTAAAGGAAGATATTAATTTTGAATTACAAGGATTTCTGATCTGAAAAAAACAAACAAACAAGGATATCTGTTCTGGTGATTCCATGTGGAATGACCACTATCCTAGATCCTGAGTTTCTATAGTAGGGAATTAGAACCAACCTCAAACCAGTAAACTGCATGAAGACATGGCCATACTCTGTGCTGTTCACAATCACATTATCAGCATGTGTGCATGCTGCATGGCCCAGTGCCTGGCATATACCAGGAATTCAATAAACATAAATTAATTATATCTCTGAACTATAAATGCTGCTGAGGAGCTCATCTTTTTCTGTACCCTCAGAAGTAAAACATAGTGCAGAAATTCTGGTTTATTGATGTGTCCCTTCTTCAAGCCCTGAACACCATTTTACCCCCTGTCCATCCTTCCTCCTCTCCCACTCCAAATGTGTTCCCAATACTCTCTATTTTGTTGGTGTGACTATGCACAATAAGATCAGAAAATTCCACTGAAAAATATCTGAGGTTGAGGATCTTGTAGCCTAGCATAGGAGCTTGCACCTCCAGGGGCCATTTCTGGGGCAAGTAAAGGGGGAGCTTGAGAGAGAATTCAAACAACACAGGCATTTGGAGCTAGATCTGCAATATTCTAACACCTTCCCTCTGACCTTGTCTCATTCTTTCTGGTTTTGAGTAAAAGAAGATCTAATAATAACTTCATTCTCCAGAGGGGGAAAAAGTCAGAGTTGTGAGGTATTTTCAGAAAGAATTTTATATTGAATTCTAAAACAGAGAAAATAATATAAATGTATTCAAGTATGCCAATAAGTTCCACTGTACTGACAGGCAGCTTTGAACAAATTTTGATGGGAGATGACTTTTCTAAAATTACTAAATTAAGATCAATAATTGCAACTTCATATTTCTCAGGCATATTTCTCTTTGCTCTGATATTTCTCACTCTGAAACATGGGTAAGAAGCAGGGAAAATAAAAATGCATGATCTCTGGTCATTCCTGGTCCAGTACCATCCTTCGAGCATCATGAGAGGTCAAGATTCTCTCTGGCAGAAACTAAAAACCAACTTGCTCAGGATTACAACCAGCAATGGGGGAGGGCTTGTATCTGTTCTTTACTTGTCCTTTCTTCAAGAAACACCTCACTGCTAGCAAGGGAGACTTTTTAAGTGAGGTGAGTAAATTTCTGTGCATATGTGAGAGTGACAGAGATAAAGAAATGGATTCACCAAAAGGAAGCACTGATAGACAAATAACAGGCAGATAAAAAGTGCTATCTGCACAAGCAGATTCCATCACATATCCTGATCTTGCGTGGATATTTAATTATCTGTAGTCCAGAAGAGCAGGGCAGTTGTTTCAGCTTCTGGCCTTTATTTTCTCCAAGAAGGTTCAAGGTACAATTGGATATACAATAGTTATTTTCAAAGCCATGTTTGTTAGGGAAAAAACAGGTAAGAACAGAAAGAAAGATGAGAAACAGCTATCCCATTTGTTTGCATATTCATGATGTTTTTCTATTGATAGGAGTGGGAAGAAGCAAGTTGGATTTTTGTTCCTTTGTTTTATAAGATATACAGCTAAAAGTTCAGAAAACCTAAATGTTTAGTTACAGAATATTTCTAAGATGACCCCATAAAGCCACCACCCAGACCAGAAAATGGAACACTGCAGGAGCCTCTGTGAATGCCTTCCCTCTAAGGGGAACACCATCCTGATTTTTGTGACAATTACTTTCTTGCGTTGCTTTATAGTTCTGCCAATTGCTTAAGCACTCCAAAGAAATAGAATTTCATTTTGCTCACTTTTGAGCAGTACAAATCATATGACAGTGAACATATCTGTGTCTAGTTGTCAATGTAATTTATTGGGTGCATCGATATTGTTACACATAGAAGTAGTTCATTTATTTTCATTGCTATACTGTATTCCATCATGTGAATTTACCAAAACTGTACTCACCTATTCAACTGGTGATGAACATTTTACGATTTTAGATCTTGTGTTATTTATAATAAGGCTGAACATTCTTAGTTAAACATGTGTCCTGGTGCACATGTGTAGGAGCTTCTTTTGGACAGATGTTCAAAAACATTCAGCCTAGAAGAATTGGTGAGTCATGGAGTGTTTGCTTCTTTGTGTGTGTGTGTGTGTGTGTGTGTGTGTGTGTGTGCGCGCGCGCGTGCGCACGCACACACACTGAGAACACTTATGAGATCTACCCTCTTAACAAATGTTTAACTGCACAATACAGTATTGCTCACTACAGGCACAATGTTGTACAATAGATTATCTTGTATAAATGAACGTTTATACCTATTAAACAAGATCTTCATTTCCCTTGTCGCCTGCAGCCCCTGGCAACCACCTTTCTACTCTCTGTTTCTACTCTCAAAATAGTTAGACTATTTTGCAGTACTATTAACAATAGCCAAGATATGAAAACAACTTAAATGCCCATTGATGGATGAATATTTAAAGAAAATGTTATTTTATACATGCAATGGAATATTAATCAGCTTTTAAAAAGAAGAAAATCCTGTCATATGTGACAACATGGGTGAACCTGGAGCACATTACACTACGTGAAATGAACCAGTCACAGAACAAACTCTGCATACTTCCACTCATATGAGGAGTCATTTCTTTCAAGTGACTGTCAAACTACTTTTCCAAAGTGTTTATACCAATTATCATCTCCCTAGGTGTGATGAGAGTTCCAATGTATGAACGTCTGGGAAATTGACAAATAGCTTTTTCTTGTTCAAATGTAAAGGTATGTAGCAGATCATCAAGAAAGGAAATATAGAGGATGCCTGTGTTCTGATGCACTGAAAACATAGAGACCTTAAAACCGCATATGAGGGATGCCTGGATAGCTCAGTAGTTGAACATCTCCTTTGGCTCAGGTCGTGACCGGGGGTCCTGTGATGGAGTCCAACATCAGGATCCCCCCAGGGAACCTGCTTATCCCTCTGCCTATGTCTCTGCCTCTATCTCTCTCTGTCTCTCTCAGGAATAAATACATTAAATCTTTAAAAATAAATTAAATAAATAAAATGAAACTACAGATGATCAAATCCTCTACTTATATAAAATAAGAATAATGTCCATCTCGGGACTATTTGAAGGAGTACATAAAATATTTTTACAGTACTGACACTAAGCAGGAATGATATTATTGACAGCTATCAGTAGCATTCTCTTTCTCAACTATTTCCAGAACGGAGTTGAAGACTTAAGGATCCAGTTTCTCTGCGGGAGTTATAAGGGTAGAGGGCTACACCTTGCAGATTGTTTCCTAGTATATTTATTTTGTGGTATCTGAGCAGACAAATGTGTCTTGAATAAGTAAAAATACAAAAGTATAAAACTTCTTCTAGGACTATTAGAACTCTTAAATCCAAACATTAAATAAGGTGCAGCAAAAGTATTACAAGTCATTTATAAAACATTTAAAAGGAAAAAGATCAGTAAGTGAAAAAACAACTGTCTTCAAGCCAAGCTAAAATGGAAAAAGCAAATACTCCACCAGATTTTAATGTCACTATATTCATTCACTTACCCTGATCCGCTCATTCGGAAGCAGGTGTGCTGCTATGGAGATCATTCTAAATATTCTCTTAGAGTCACTCATTCATTTGAGGTTTACCACAAGAGTTGACAACTGACTCTTGATGAGTTAAGAGCCATTTTAAAGTTACTAACCTCCTTTCATTCTGAGTTATTGTGCCATTTTCCAGCTTTTTAACTGTGGTTGCCAGCACTTTATTTGCATCATTGGCAAAGTCTAAGTCTCGAACCTCAGACAACGGGACAGACACAATGGCAAATGCTTCTTTATCTTCTTTTGTTTGGCAAGTTCCAATCTGCAATGTGTTTTTTCAATTCAAATCAGTTATTTTTTTAAATGATTATGCAATATTTTGCAGGTACTAACACATCTTAACACAGTCTAAGAAATATAAGACAGGAATAGATCATCTACACAATGATTTCAACATGCATCATCCACTGTGAAACACTGTAGGGACACATAGATTTTCCATGCCCATTTCCTGCCTTGTTCCCAAAGCCCATCTAGAACCATATCCTCTGACACTTGCCCTTTGCTTCAGTGTCAACAGAGTAGAGAAAAGGTACTCCTGGAATCTTCTGCCCTTTATAACATCCTGCTCCTACTCTTTGGGTATTTGTGCTATATCCCCTGAATCACAGCTCTACAGCAGCCAAGCCACTTAGTTCAGCTACCTAAGCAACTGGCAGAATGAATACTTATGAAATTAATCACAATAATCTCTAATATTGATAAAAATGAATTGTAAGGAACATGTCAATCATCCCCTGATCCTAATCACACAACACTGGGCTAAAAATTAAACCACTGTCAACAGCATTTACCTTCAACATAACAGGTCTCTCTTCATCTGTGTCTATGGGGATACTAGTACTTGTTACCCATGTGTTGGTACATAAATGCCTCAACCGAACATATGAGTTCCTAAAAGAAAAATAATACAAAAAGCAGGTCATAAAAATTAAGCAGTTACATATTAACACATTTAACAGTTTCATACATGATATATTTCAGACTAGTGACTCAAGTATAGATCAGTCTGGTTTAAGAAAGTTCTGAGTCAAGGACTATTTCAAAGCATGTGGTATTATTACCTAGGCCAGTGGTTCTCCAACTGTGGTCCCTGGCCCAGCAGTACCAGCATCACCTGGGAACTTGTTAGAAATGCAAATTTGGGCCACCTGGGTGGCACAGTCAGTAAAGCACCAACTCTTGGTTTCCGCTGGGGTTGTGATCTAGGGGTTGTGGGATCCAGCCTTGTGTTGGGCTCCATGCTTTGGCATGGAGTCTGCTTGGGTTTCACTCTCTTTCTCTCCCTCTCTCCCCTCCTCTACTTCTTCCCTCCCTGCACTCTCAGGATCTCTCTCTTTCTCTCTCTCTCTCTCTAAACAAATAAATAAATCTTTTTTAAAAATGCAAATTCCAAGGCTTCATCCCAGTTCACTGATTCAGAAACCCTGAAGGTAGGGCCAGCAATGAGTATTTTAGCAGCCTCTACAGGCAATGCCAGTGTGAGAACCACTGACTGAGTAGCCACCTCAGCTAACACTGCTATCTGAATGTAGACCCTTCTGTAGCTTAGTCACATGCATGTAAAAGTATATACAGTCAATCTTCATTATTTGCAGATTCTGAACTTATGAATCCATCTACTCACTAAAATAATCCCAAAACCAATAGTCAGGGCATTTTTGCAACCATTCTCAGACATGGACAGAGTGGCAAAAAATTTGAGACGCCCCTGTGCACATTCCCAGTGAGGCTGAATAAGGCAATGTTATGCCTTCTCATTTCTGTTTATGCTATAGACAAATGTCATTTTCATGGTCTATTTAGTGCCATTTTTTTCCACATTTCTGTGCTTTTTGTTGATGAGCTTGCTATTTAGAACAGTCCCAAGCATAGTGCTGTCCAGTGTTCCTAAGGACAAGCCTGTGCTGTGCCTTATGGAGAAAATACTCATGTCAGATAAGCGTCATTCAGGCATGAGTTACAGTGCTATGGCTGTAAGTTCCATGTTAATGAATCAGCAATACCTATTAAATAAGGTGTCTATAAAAAATAAATAAATAAATAAATAAATAAATAAATAAATAAATAAATAAGTAAATAAGTAAATAAGTAAATAAGTAAATAAATAAATAAAGTGTCTATAAACAAAGCACACATAACACAAGGTTATGTGGTATTGACTGATGAAAAAACTGTGACCAGAGACTCACAGGAACCTAACCCTCTATTTCTTCTAGGAACAGTGGCTCAGTATTTGCTAATTCAGTGTACCAAGAAAAACAAGAATCAACTGTATATAAACTGTGAGAGAACACCTGAGAAAGGACAGCTAGAATTTCAGCCACCTCAAACACTCTCATTTTAGTGAATCTTTTATTATTGTCATTTCTTTAACAAATATGTATAAAAATATCTGTTCAAAAAAAAGCACTATGGTATGTTCTGTGCCTCTGAGTTGCTGAGAATTTGGTAGGAAATAGAAGACATAAATCATATAACATGAGGCAAAATCATAAAGGCCAATAAGATAGAACCAAATAAAACAAGAGCCTCCAGGAAAGAGCGATTCACTTAGCATCATGGTTCTGCTCATTCATAAAGGTAGATACAATAGAGACTGAGTTTCAAAAATCTAAAACAGCACAAACCAATCCTGTTCAAATAATCAGAAATTAATCACTATTTACCACTAAATTTACCTTTAATTAACCATTTATCATGGGTCTGTGCACTTTATAGTGAGATTCTTTTATCATTTCCATATGCAAACTTCCTTGGTTAGAGTTTGAGAGGGAATCCATTTTTGCTAAGTTAAAATCTAAAATGATTAAAGTTATAGTAAGATTCCAATACTCAGAAGAGAAGGCCAGAAACCTGGACCAGGGAAGACCCTCAGAGAGCATCTCTTCACAGGCTTACACCAGTGGAACAGGAAAACAAGAGCGATACCTGATACAAAGCCAAGATTGGGCAGCATTTCTCATGAACAAGAATAACCAGGAAACACTTTGGGAAGCTCAAGGAGCAGTGTTTCTGGACACTGCTAGTACACCAACCCTCCCTGAAAGTAACCTACACAACAGTGTCTGCATCCTGTGTAGGTACCTTCAATATAACCACTGACATCTTCCCAAGGCCAATAATGCTCTATCAAGGACAGTTTAGACCCATCCCACTAGACCTAAGGATATGGGCAAGACTCCTCAATGCACCTAAAGAGTGCATATTAGTGCAATGGAAGATAGACAGTTGCAGACAAAAGAGCTTAATTAAAATAATCAAACCCAACCAAAAAAAAAAATGTAAGACATCTTCTTACATTAAGTTCTGGCTACCTCATTACCAATTCTACTTCCCCACCCCTCACTCACTTAGGCCCAGTTGATTTCCTCACTGGTCCTAGTAAATGTCAAGATTTTTCCATTTCATATTACTGCCACTTGAAACACTCCTATTGGAGAAAATTTGATCTATCAAAACATTCAGGTCTTTTCTCAAATGTCCTAAATCAGAGAGGCTGTTTCTGAACACTCATACCTAATACAACTCTCTCTGCAATTTTTTTCCAAGCATTTTTATTGCCTGACCCGATATTTTATGTTTATTTGTCTATTGCATCTCTTCCTCATTTGAATTTAAGTTTCTTCAGTTCTCTTTGCACTGCCAAGGGCAATGTCTGTTAAGTTCAATAAAGATCTACTGACTGAATGATTAAATAAATGAACAAATGGATGAATGAGTAAATGAGTAAATGAAAGAAATCTGGAACTTGACATAATAGAAATAAATGATATAAGTATTAATAGAAATGCTCCTAGATTATTTTTCATGTTAGTAACCAAAGGCTATACAAATAATATGAATAAATAATTCTTATGAATTTTTCAGAATTTATTTGGTCCTATACATTTTAATTATTTATATAATAAAACAAACTATGTTAATCTTGTCACAAAAGAGGCGTGATTTTTACACACTGGTTCTTTACTTATGCTCTCTTTTGATATCACAAAAATTCTATTAACATTATATTTTAATTCCTTACCTACCATTACAATTACTCAAAGAAATGTTGCTATTTAACCATATTTTTAAAATTTTTTTATTTTTACCTTGGAACCAGGCAGTCAGCTCTCTGAAGAGTTGTGGCATCCAGTTCAAAAAGGGATGCAATGTCATTTCCATGTGGGACTGAGACTAAAGTATACATGATCTTCTCCCCCGCTTGGCGTTTCTTCTTTGAAGTTGGAAGATCCCCATCTCTCTATTGAAGAGGTACAAAGTTATTTAACTTTTAGCAGGTTTCTTACTACACTCTCCAATTAATTAGGAGATAAGGTTTAAATTGTCATGTTATTTCTTCATTGGATTATAAAGATGTCTGTTTCACATCATCCAGAAAAATCAGGTCAGGCCTGACAGTCTTGGAGGTAATTATTATCAATAGTGTTAAGTCACACACACTCCTGGAGGGATGGCTTGATCTGGGCAAATTATCAAAGCACTAACATTCAGAATAGTTGCATTCCCTTACCCTGTCTTAAACCTATTTACATAGTAGTTTTGGCCATTCCACATTTAAAAGAAACAGAGACAAGAAATAGTGTGTTGAATCACCTAGATTTCATAAACTTAAGAGTCAACATGGCAGTGTCTCAGAATTCCTAACTAACTCTCAGAACACAACTGGGGCATTCACCTGGAGAGAAAAGGAATCAACAGCAATATTCCTATTCAGTTCATCAGCTTGCTTAATTAATTCCAAAAACATACTATAATGGCATATAAAGTGAAATAAAATGGGATCTTCAAAAACAGAAGCCTTCATGATAGTGTAAAACTCAATATTTCTAAAACACTCCATTTTAAGCTGGCAACCACACAAGATTGGTAACTATATATTTTTTACTTATGGTACCAAGTCTCAATCCCTTTGGAAGAATATAATGCACAAGAAATCAAAATACAATACAGCAAATGTAATATGAGTTTGGTAATTACATAAATATAATTACTTATACATATTTATCCAAAGAGATGAAATTTTAAAATGAGAGAAGTACAGAGAGAGAAAAAAAAAGAGAGTATCACTGTACCATCACAAGAAGTTGAATGAAAGTAGGAAAGAGAAGGTATTCAAAAGACCAAGGAAAGCAGCCCAATGACAAGCAGTTGTTTAATGATCACTGTGAAAATGAGATATTACACCCAATCATTCTAAAATATTCACTTGAAGTTCCATCCCAAGATGGTGAATATCATGTCCTTTGCAGTTTCATTCTGATGTCTTCTGTAAATGGTATGCAAATTGGTAGCACCACTGAACCAGAGAGGAACCACTAGGGCTGCCAAACTAGAGCAAGACTGTTAGCTGCTAAATCTCACCTAGCCCAGAAGCACCTGGTAGCTCCTGTCATCTCTGGCTTATATGTCTTCTGCAGAGACCAAAATTCAGAGTTAAATGAAAGCAGGGGTCTGGCAAAATCTCCCCAGGTAGTTTGACCCGCATAACAGTTGTTTCTAAACAGTAAGTATAAACCATGCTTATTGATCAGGAAAAAAGCATACTTACTGTACATTATAAGGGAATGTAGAGATATAAGGAAAAATGCAGAAACAGTAAGCAAGCCATATTTTTGGATTTACACAAAGCTTCTCATGGTACCAAAGCCATTGCTGTTTTCACTAATTTTACAAAAAAAGTTTTAAAGAGAGGAAGATGAGTATTATCACTTCCTTCAAACAAAGAGATGAGTGCAGTTACCTAGAAATGATGAAGGATGAGGAAAGAAGAAGGGAGAGGAGAAGGAGGAAAAAAAAAAGAAGGACAGGGAAAGAAGAAGAAAGAGGAAGTTGCAGTGGGTGGTTCAACTGGCTGCACCTCAGTCCAAGCGAACCACAGCCGGTGGCCTGGTCTGAGCCCTCAAACACTGAGTTAATCCTCAAAGGATGGGCAAGAACTCATGGCTAAGAACCTTCCTCAGGTCTTCTGAAAAAAATTCTCATGGGTCATGAGATGTATTTTCACAGTGATCTGCATTGAAAGTATGGAAGTCTGAATTGAAGACAAAAATCTATGAGGGACCAAAACATCCTCACATCTTGAGAAAAGAAAATCTCAGTGTCTTTAAATAATCCATTAAGAGTGACCTGGCCTGAAAAATGAGTTGGGGGAGATGGCAGCTTAGGCTCCTTGGAATCTTGAGATAGGGAAGGGTCTTTAAAGATCAGCGGTGAGCTAAGAATCTTTCCCCAATAAATTTCTGACAGTAGCTAGTCAAGTGAAATTCTATCATTTGGAATTTATTCTTCAGGGCCTTGAAAACATTTTGGTTTAATTTTAGTTATTCCCTGCTGAGATGTGTACAGTTCTGTTTATTTCCAACGTTTCAAGTCTCAAAATGTATTAGGAGGAAGATCCTCAAGGAAAAAGCAATAGTTGGAATGGAAAAATAGAAACAGGGCAAAGGAAAGGGAAATGAATGTGATACTCTAGAAGAAAAACAGGAGTATATAAGAGAAATACAACACTAAGGGCACCACCCCTGAAAGAAACAGCTAATAAATTGGTTTTCATGAAAACAAGTTTCTTCTGTTCTGTGAAAGACATTGTCAAGAGAATGAAAAGACAAATCACAACCTAGAAGAAAATATTTGCAAATATATATATCTTATAAAGGACTGTTACCCAAAATATACAAAGAACTCTCAAAATTCAGCATTAATAAAACAACTTATCCAATTTAAAAATGGGTGAAAGATCTGAACAGACACCTTACAAAAAAAAACACATAGAGATGGCAAATAAACCTATGGAAAGATGCTCAGCATCATACATCATCAGGGAGTTGCAAATTACATAATGAGATGCCACTCACAATGAGATAACTACATTAGAACCTATTAGAAAGGATAAATCCAAAACACGAAGGACTCCAAATGCTGACAGAGATGCAGAGCAACAGAAATGCACTCATTGTTGGTGGGAATGGAAAATGATCCAGCTACATTAGAAGACTGTTTGGTGGCTTCCCACAAAATAAAACATACTCTGTACCATACGATCCAGGAATCATGCTCCTTAGTATTTACCAAAATATGCACATAAAACTTGCACATAGATGTCTATAGCAGCTCTACTTGTAATTGCCAAAACACAGAAGTAACCAAGATGTCCTGTGGTAGGCAAATGGGTAAACAAACTGTGGGACATCCAGACAATGGAATATTATTCAATGCTAAAAAGAAATGAGCTATCAAGCCACAAAGAAATCACTGAACCTTAAATGTATATTGCCAAATGAAAGAAGCCAATCTGAAAAGACTACCTACTGTATGATTCCATTCCAAAAAAGGCAAAACCATAAAGACAACAAAAAGATCAAGAGTTGCCTGGGAGTAGGGAGGAGAAAGGAATGAAAAGGCCGAGCATATGGGATTTTTAAAGCAGTGGAGCAGTGGGACTATTCTGGATGATATTATAATAAAGAATAGATGTCAAATGGTGGCTACTTTTATCAAAACTCAGAGAATGTACCATACCAAGAGAGAACCCCAATATAAATTATGGATTTGGGATGGTAATAATATGTTAAAGTAGGTTAATCTGTGTAATAAATGTACCACTCTGGCACCAAATGTTGATATGGGAGAGGCTGTGCTTGTGTGGTAGCAGTGGTATATGGAAATGTGTACTTTCCACTGAATTTTGCTATGATCCTAAAACTGCCCTAAAAAATGATGTCTATTTAAAAAACAAAACAAAACAGCAACACCAGAATGAGAGAAAATATTTGTAAGTCATATACCTGATAAGAGGCTTATATCCAGAAAATATATAGAACATTTACAACTCAATAATAAAGACAACCCAATTAAAAATTGAGCAAAAGACATGGACATTTTTCCATAGAAGATATTCAAATGGCCAATAAGCACATGCAAAGATGGTCAACATCATTACTAATTAGTAAAATGCACTAGGACAGCTATCACCAAAGAGACAGATAATAATAAGTATCAGTGAGAATGCAGAGAAATTGTAATGGTCATGTATTGGGAGGACATAAAATGATGTGACCATTTAAGAAGAGTTTGACAGTTTGTCAAATGTTAAGCATATAACCAACAATTCCAAGTCTAGGTATCTATCCAAGTAAAATGAAAATATATTTCCACACCAGAACTTGTCCATAAGCGTTCACAGCAGCATTTATAAAAGCCACGATGTGGACACAATCCAAATGTCCATCAAATAATGAATGGATAAACAAAATGTAGTATATGTACACAATAGAATATTCTTTGGTCATAAAAGGGATGAAGTACAGATACATGCTGCAGCATGCATGAACTTTGAAAATATTATGCTGAGTGAAAGAAGCCAGACACAAAAGGCCAAATATTGTATGAGCCTATATATGAAATGTCCAGAATAGGCAGATCCATAGAGTAATTCATGGCTGCCAGGGCCTGGGGGAGGGGAAGATGGGGAGTGACTGCTAATGGATTTAGGCTTTCTTCTACAGTTAAGAAAAATGTTGTAGAATTAGATAGTGGCTATAATTTTGGAGTTCTATGAATGTATTAAAAACCACTGATTTATATATTTTAAATAGGAGAATTTTATGGTATGTGAATCAATAAATTTGTGGAAGGCAGAAAGGGAGGGAGAGAGGCTAGAAGGGAGGGAAGGGGGGAGGAAGAGACAGGGAGGGAAAAGGAACAAGGAAGGAAAGGGGGGAAGGAAAAAATGGAAGGAACAAACGAATGAAAAAAGTCAGAAGTATGCTGTTTCATTGATGTCTGCCATATAGCTTAACATGAAAATTCAGATGTTACACTAAGATATAGATGGCAAAGCAGCAGTTTTCCCTGGAACATAATGGTGACACAAGAACCACACTTCTATCAGACCACAAATAGCTGAAGCCAAGAAAGTCTCAAGAAGCCCTACAGAATCCTCTTATACAGGGCTTAGGAGAATACCATTTGCAATGAGGAATTCCTTCTCTATGGTAAAAATGGTGGTGACATCTGAATATTGAAAATGATAATGACTGGGATATCTGGGTGGCTCAGTGGTTGAGCATCTGTCTTCGGCTCAGGTCATGATCCCAGGATCCTGGGATTGAGTCCAGCATCAAGCTCCCCACAGGGCATCTGCTTCTCCCTCTGTTTCTTCCTCTCTCTGTGTCTCTCATGAATGAATAAATAAAATATTTTTTAAAATGATAATGACTATGATGAAGAAGAAAATCAAGAGAGGAGAAAGGAGAAGGTTTAAGAAGAGGAAGTGATAATTCTAAAAGAAAGAAGAGAAAGTTTGCTTTAGTTATACCCTCATAAGATGAAGAGTTGAAGAGAAACAGACCAGGAATATTGTAGTCACAAAGAAATACCATTAAAGAGCTTGTTTTTTAGACTCTACAATGCTATTGCAGCCAAAAGAAAGAACCACCAACATAATGAATATTAATTAATACATGTGAGAGAAGACTGCCTCATAATGTAGGAACACAGAAATAATGGACAAGATCAGTCAATTGTAGAAATAACCCAAAGGATTTTTCAAGTATGTAGGCAAAGGGGTTTGAGAACAAGTGGCTTCAGTAGATTATTAGAAAGGCACAATTAAAATATGACTTTAATTAAGGAAAATAAAATTTAATCAATTATAATGAACCATGTTTGGAGAAAGGCTTTATTAACAGAAGATGAACATGTAACCTAAATAAATAAGAGACTTGGTGAACAAAATTTGACAGTTTCTCTCATCACTGCTAGTGCAGATGCAAAAAATTAATATTCTGGTCTTTTTAGAGAAATATCATATTCCTAAAAAGAATATGTGTCTTCTAATTTCCTGAGCCTCCTGCACACCAATCTTCTAATTATAACTCAGCTTTTGCTATAGATTTTCCTTCAAGGAAAATGCACTAACTGACCCAACAATTCATATTTACTTAGCAACTGAAAGTTGGCATTGTGGTTTATACATCATCACTTGAGAGTTCATTTAGTACAAGTCAATCCTACTGTATATACTCTCCTTTGGAAATGCTCATAAAACACATTTTCTAGACTTAAAAAAGAAAGCAGATTCAGGTTCCTAGAATGTCCTCCTACACCATCCCCTTTGGTAATACATGGGTTCCTAACAAGAGTAGTCAGGAACCTCTCTATTTTGACACTTTGATAATGAATAATAAAAATGTTTTCCAAACATAGAAAAACCTTGCTTATTAGGGCTAATTAAAAGAGGTCACTCTGAATTACTCATACTACTTAAGAACTGTGGTTTAATTTTAATTACATAGGATAAAGTGGAATGTACAACTACCCCCCTAAATAATTTGCTTAGGTCCCCCAGGGCGGAAGGGGGGAGCTTTAATGGATAGATAAGATCCATTTGTAAGTAATAAAACAATTGTTTATGTGTGAAAAGAACTTTTAACATCTTTAGCAGTTTTTTAAAGCATTGCTGTGTATATTTTGCTGTTAATCTATGCTAATTTGCTTAACAAACTCTCCTTCATAAATAGTTCAACAGTAAATTCCAAGACAGCCTCTCAAATTTTGTAAACAATAAAACATGAATGATGAGCTATAAATATACAATTGTTTAAATGTATGGATCAAGCTTCAATCTATAAGAAAAATCAATATTATATTTCTATAATATGAAGGCAGTTCTGTTCAAAATTGTGTGCCTGTGGCTTTTGTTTATAAACCCATATTTTTTTGTAAGTAAGAAAAGACACTAAAACACCAGTTCCCGGCACAGAATTACAGAAGCGAAATGCCCTCCCTTCTTGCATTGCAAAAATACATTTAAGGTATAGCAGAGCTTAACAGGTGTTAGATTTAATATCAGCTAGCTATCCAAAACACTCAATTTAGGGAACGCAGAGCCTCGGAATGTTAACCTAGTCTGCTGAGCTCTTATAAAACTGGCATTTTTGCTTGGAAGGAAATGCACACAGCCTCTCGGGTTATACAAGTCAAAAATCCCCTTATGAGAAAACAGCCGAGTAAACGAACGGCTTGCCTGGCTTCTCCTGCCTGTCCTGGAGCCTGCCAGTGGAGGCACAGCAGTTAGCCTCCTGTAACACCTTCTCTGTTGACTCATTTGTGAGTCATCGAATTTTTAGCAGAGACATCACGTTGCAATTCTGTTGTTAGGAGCCAGAGACATTCTGTAAGAAAGAATGTATGCATCTTCAGGGCTGATGCAGACCTGTGTGTGGCCACAGCCAAGGCAGCATAATGATGTGCAGCCCCTCCAGGGCTTCACACTGCTGACTTTATGTAACAGACATAACCCTGCCATTTAAAGCTGCAGACACTTCTCTTGGCTAGTTTCTTAAGAATCTGTTACTCTTAAATTCATTCCTCCTATGACCCTTTTTTCTTTCTTTCCCTTATAACCTTACCACTGATGAATATAGAGTATATATTCAAGGAAATTTGGGAGTCTTTGTTCATAATCTGGTCCCCCAACACCCCAAAAAAGATCTATAAAATAGAATTTTCCAATACATTTCAGCCAAGTATCATGGTTCCTAGAACACTGCTATTGATATATGCCTATGAACAAAGACTGGTGGTTCTCAATAGGCAGAGAGTTTGGACCCCAGGGAGCCATTCAGCAATTCCCAGGTGCATTTTTAGTTGCCACAACAGGGGTCAGAGAAGACCGCAACTGGCATCTTGTGAGCAGAGTCCATGGATCTGCTAAACACACTACAGTGCAAAGGACAGTCCCCCACAATAAAGAATTATCTGGGCCACAATCTCAATATTGCTGAGGTTGAGAATCCCCAGCATAGACAAAAGGCACTCCCTTGAAAAATCAGATCACATTCCACATCAATATGGTAATGTGAAAATGGGTGGTGTTATTCAAAAAAAAAAAATCCCCTTCAAAGAGCCATTTGAAAAGATGCAGCCTTTCAAGAAGAAGAAACTAATGACTGTCAGGTTCCCAGCTGGGCTTGACACAGTTCCAATGTTTACAGGGTCCCTGTGGATGCTGTACATTTGTAAGATTGGAAATAATAGGCTCCTTTGTAGAATAAATACAGCAATTTGGGTCTTAATGGGAGCTCTGACACACACCACCTCATTTCAGTGGCACCATGCATTAACCTTTGAGACTTCAAAAATGGAAGGCAACATTTTGATAAAGGTTTCTAAATTACAGGAAAAATATTAACTGGGTATTAAATAGACAACATAAGGGAAAATTTGGAAAGAAAAATAATTAGCATGGTCACAGTGAACTCAGTGTTACTGGAACCCAGATCTGAGGTGAGATGGCATTCTGTTTGGGGAAATTGATTTCATTTTTCACAGGCTAAGCTCTAAATGCTCTTTTGTTTTCTTTTTTAGACAGAAACATAATTATTGCTAGGTGGCAAACGGTCTATAAAATGAGAAGCCATATTGTTAGCTTTACTGTTCCATATTTTCAGTTTTATTTACTTTCAAGTTAGGGACTAAGAAAAAAAAATAAATCAAATGTCTCCAGTTGGATCTCTCTCTGAGATGGCAGATGAGATCCAGCTATACACTTCTACAGCAAAGCAGACCCACCTGTGTTACATGCAATTAAAGTACTGCTGATAACAACTGCCTTGCAGAAAAGTGCCCTTTCTCACCTTTAGGTGAATGAAGAACTTGTATTTCAGAATATAAAGGGAAAAAGTCTATTAAGTCTAAGTAAAAGCTTGATGGACACAAACAGCAAATTTCACCATGGATTCATTACTTTATCTGATTGAATTTTAACCTCTGGCATATAGGTGACGTACACAGGGCAAACATCCTCATCATTATTCAGGTAAGAAACAGAGTAAATGAAGTCTAAGTAAAAGCTTGATGGACACAAACAGCAAATTTCACCATTGATTCATTACTTATATTCCCCAAGCTGTCCATAAACCTTCATACTCTATCTCTCCTACTCAGCTCTGCCCAGAAACATCAGTAGCATCACCAAATAGTATGTAGCTGAAAGGAGATAAGCAGAGATGTAATTCAATTGCACGATTTGAAGCTCTGATGTGATGCCCTTTTAATAGAAACAACATACATTTTTAGCCTACTAACATCTTTTATTCAAAAAGTTTCCCTTTATCTGATTGAATTTTAACCTCATGGTACATAGGTAACGTACATAGGGCAAACATCCTCATCTCATCATTCAAGTAGGAAACAGTCTCGAGAAGGCTATCTGACATGCGCAAGGCCACACAAGTTAATGGTGGTGCTAGAAGTAGAACTCCCTTGGCTCTATACAAGGCTGAAGAAGTCATATAAAGTATCATAAAAAACGACCTTGAGAAAGAGAAAAGCAACCCTGGATATCTGACAGTTGGCCTGGTATGATCCAGCAGGTTTAGTGTTGCCAGGGGCACCCTGACTCTCAGAGACAGGCCACAGGGTCCTCCTCTGAACATGAATGATTTCACAGAACATCACATCCAACAAGGCTGCCCCTAACTAGGATGGATCAAAAAAAAAAAAAAACAAAAACAAAAAAACAACACTCCATAATCATGTCTGAACACTGACAAAATGTGAATGTCGTTCAAGCCATAAAAACTACTTAGGATGAGTGCTTCTTCTTTAGCACTAACAACCTTGGCCTGGCTCTCATCTGCCCTCCCCATAGATAAAATGTATTAAAGATATTTCCTCTTCCTGACAGCATTCCTATCCACAGTACACCCCACTTCCTTAAATCCTCCCCAAAATCATCTTATACAAGCCCAAATCCTACCACAGGTTCCTTCTAACACCCTCTGAGAGGCCCCACAGTGTCCAGGGATATAAGTACAATGTGTAATTAATTCCACTTGTTAAAGAACAGGTGTGTTCCTGGTGGTCTTTGGCTAGAGACCATTGACCAGTAAGTATATAATAAGAACCGAGGACTCAACTTTTGAACATGGGGGCAGCCCACGTGGCTCAGTGGTTTAGCACCACCCTTGGCCCAGAGCGTGATCCTGGACACCCGGAACCCAGTGCCACATCAAGCTCCCTGCATGGAGCCTGCTTCTCTCTCTGCCTTTGTCTCTGCACCTCTGTGTGTGTGTGTCTCTCATGAATAAATAAATAAAATCTTAAAAAAAAACTTTTAAATATGGTTATGGATGGCATTTTTCTAAATCATAGGAAAATAAGAACCCAACAATCCTGGGCTAGCTCTTTGAAAACCAAGGAGAAGAGTCCATACAGAGGGATAAAACTGAATTAGAAATGAGGGATCCAATTGATCTAACAAGCCTATTTCTATGGTTAGGAACATTTTGACACAAATTAAAGTTTTCTTTGGGCTAATGACTTGATACTTCAGCTTTATTTCTATTGTAAACCTGATAGTCATATAGAGAAAGAAGTCAAATAGGTTGACTCAGATCCAGAAATTCTGATTTGATTCACCTCCCCGTATCAATATCCTTGTAAAACATAAAGATGAGAACCAATATAAAGGCAGTAGTCATTTCAATTAAATATTCCAACCCTTTCTGTCAAAGGGTAGAATTTTGAATGATGCAGTAATAATTCCAGCAATTCCAAAAGAGACTGCTAAGCTCCTAAGAAAATTAAATTATAGACTGTGTCTACTTTACATCAAAATATCTAGCTAAATTGCTAAAATAGAGATATATAGATATGTATATATATCCAGCCCATCAACCAGGTTTTGTCTGTATCACATCAAATTATCCTCAATTTCAGAATTTTCTATTGAATTAAGTCATGTTGTTGTCATAAAGTCATCTTCTTTACAATACTGAAGAGCCAGCTGAATAATAATAATCTTAATGAAAATTGGCTTTAAAATAAGATTGAGATTTTTTTTTTGAGTAGCATGCTTTAGAGTATCAGAAAAATCAGTCATATAGTTGTTTGATGCCTCAATTTCTCCCCATAAATAGAACCCAAATTATTTACAGCCAGAAAGGATTGTCCTGTTGTCCTCTTTTAATATCATACTATAAATCAATTTCTCTTTCCGAACTTCTATGCACTTCTGAAAACTAAACCTAGACCTACCATATCTCCCAGATGCCCACTGATTTCAGTGCTCTATCGTAAACAGCCTCCAAGTTGCTAGAAATCTCCCTAAATACCCATTATTGGACATCTTTTTATAATGTCAGCCATATCATCTTTTACTTTTATAGTCAGAGAATCTCTCTCAGAATCCCTAGTCTTCACATTTTCTATGAACTTTTCAATTTATTCACATAAACTATAAACAATATATTTGGAATTTGTTGGGGGAAAAAACCATTCCACTCACCAAATTTTTTCCTTCATTTTGAGCATCTCGATAATCAGGATTAAGCTAAAAAACAAAACAAAACCAGTTTTGAATCACTATTAAAAGCATATTAACAAGACCAATTACCTTCAATTCAGTTCACTATTGTATCCTCAACTAAATTTAATATTTAAAAAAAACCTAAGGAAGTAAAGCATTACTAAATATGACAATTTAAAACATTACCCTCAAACTCTAGTTTCAGGAGACATGATCTAAAATGCCATGTTCATGGCTTTTATTTTTATTAGAAGAGTTGACATCTTTGAGCAAGTGAGAGCTGATAATCTCACATCCTCTGAGGAAGGCTTCAAGAGAGTTCATCATTTTGCCCACCACAAAATCTGCCATTAACTGATAACTCATTTTTTAAAAGCAGACCAAAGGAAAGTCTTTGTAACAATGATTCAAGATCATGATCTTCATTCTATATACGCAAGAAAAGAAAATCAAGTAAAAGAAGAACTATATATATATACATATGTATATATATATATATATATAGGATATGAGGTTGTTAAATCATGAGTATTGTGGGGCTCAGGGGTCAATCCAACAAAGATGGATGAGTTCTGTATATGCTGAGTGTTCGCCCACGCATTTCCAGCTGGCCAGAATCTATACCTCCTGACTCCCACCTGATGACACAGTCCCAAAAGGATGTCTGTATTATACTGAAATCACTAGTTCATAATCTGTAAAACAACATAATTATAAGATGTGTCTCCCTAAATCATGAGTTGTTCACTGGATTTTAACGATTTTAATAGGAATTGGTTGGTGTATATAATATACAACTGCAAGCATTAAAGTCACCATTTAAAATGTAAGGTCAAGGGATCCCTGGGTGGCGCAGCGGTTTGGCGCCTGCCTTTGGCCCAGGGCGCGATCCTGGAGACCCGGGATCGAATCCCACATCGGGCTCCCGGTGCATGGAGCCTGCTTCTTCCTCCGCCTGTGTCTCTGCCTTTCTCTCTCTCTCTGTGACTATCATAAATAAATAAAAAAAAAAATTAAAAAAAAATTAAAAAAAATAAAATGTAAGGTCAAGGGACGCCTGGGTGGCTCAGTGGTTGAGCGTCTGCCTTTGGCTCAGGGCATGATCCCCAAGTCCGGGATTGAGTCCCGCATCGGGCTGCCTGCAAGGAGCCTGCTTCTCCCTCTGCCTATGTCTCTGCCTCTCTCTGTGTGTCTCTCATGAATAAATAAAAATTAAAAAATGAATAAATAAATAAATAATACATAAATAAAATGTAAAGTCAAGAGTCTTTCTCAGAACAACACTTGGCTAGTAGCCCTGAGGAATGTCCTCTCGACTTACTACTAAATATCAGTGAAGGTGCTGAAAAGGATCATAAGCAAAACAGAACAAAACAAAAAAGTCCCAATCTCACTGAAAACAAGGCTGAAAAACAACTTAAGCTCAAAGCTACGAGGGACTGACAGTATTCACAAAGCAGCTGGTGTGTGGGGAGAAGCAGACATTTCCCTGGGTTTTATCTCGTGGCATACCTCAACCTCACTGCAAACTAATAGCTTCGTGAACACAGTCAGGATACTTGCTGTGGTCGCCACTGTTCATCCATTTACTCAGAGACTCCAAGTATTTGGCCACCAAAAACCTACACAGAAGTGTGTACCGCTGAGAAGCATCGTCAGCCTGAGCAGACACTTGTCTCCTCAGGGCACCCATCCACTGTCCCGGAATCTCTACTTTCTCATGACCACAGAAATGTGACAAAGCTCAGAAAACAAATGAACAGAGTCAAGGGGGCAGGAGATAGCAGAAGGCTTTCTTGAGAATCACTGCCTAAAGAGAAGAGAAAGAACAGTGTCTTCATATGTGGGAATTACACTGCCCAATATGGTATAAATGGTAAAAGGGCAGGAGAGAGAAGCAACTGCTACAGAGCCCAGGTAGGCAGAGGTGCCATCTGCTGGACCTAGGACCTACACCAGTAGCGTGTCCTATGGTTGGCCTTTTGTCTGAAGACTGAGAAAAAAAGATGGAGAGTTTTAAAAAATAAAACAAAAAGACTATCCACTCAACCCATCTGGTTCTGCATGGAGCCCACTCGTCTGAGAATAAGGAAGGAAGGAAAGAAAAAACAACATGGGACTGATTAAAAAGCATGGATGTTAGAAGGCGAAATTCTTTTCTGAGAATCTTTCTGAATATTTTCTATGGTATGATGCAAAATAAACTTTCAGGAAATGGCTTGGCATATTCAAGAGAGTGTAAGTAAACATTTCCTCTATGTAAAGACAACAGAATAAAATGAGCAGCAGAAAATATAATACAAAAATAATTACATAAATAATATCAAAACATAAAGAATTATAAAAAAGAAGTTAAGAAGGATTTCACTAAAAATGAAAACACAAATACAAAATTAAACTCCATGTTGGCAGCAATAAAAAAAAAGTACAGTTGATGCTGCAGGAAATGAGTGATGCAAAGTATAAAAAAATTGAACAGCCATCTCCCAATACAGAGGAAAGGTATAAAAAAATAAAAATTAGTATAAAGCAAATAGTCATTGGAGGACCAGAGAAGGGCCTATCAATTAATGGATGACAGTTGTACTGAAAAGGAAGAGAAAGCTGGTGGGATACAAGAAATGATCAAAGATAACACAAAATAAAGCTTTGCTCAGCTGAAGAACTGTGTATGGAGAGGTTACCATACCCCAGGAAAATCAACCAAAACAGACTGACACATTCATTTGAGGACAATGAGCAGGGAACACAAAAGGGAAAACAATGCTAGGGACAAAAAATAGAGTCAGAAATTAGGTTTAGACAAAAATGCTTACCATGTGACAGGAGAAAGGATAAATAAAATGTGGCATGTTCAAACAATGGACTGCTACTCAGTAAAAAACATGATGAGCTACTGATACGGCAATATGGCTGGATCTCAAAAATACATACAATGGAATACTGTTCAGCTATAAAAAAGAATGAAATCTTGTCATTTGCAACAATATGGATGAACCTTGACAACACTGTGCTAACTGAAATACATCAGAGAAAGACCCATACTGTATGATCTCACTTACACATGGAACCTGAAACAAAGAGAACTCATGGATACAAAGAACAGTGGGTTGCCAGAGGTGGGAGATGGGTAATGAGTGATGTGGGTGAAGGTGGTCAAAAGGAACAAACTCCAATTATAAGAAAGTAAGTCTTGAGAATATAATGTCCAGCATGGTGACTGTAGTTAACAATACTGTACCGCCTATGTGAACGTTGCCAAGAGAGTAGATCTTAAAAGTTCTCATCCAAGGAAAAAATTTTTATAGCTACCTGTGGTGATGGATGTTATCTAGACTTAACTGTGGTAATCATTTCACAAGATATACACACACCAAATCATTATGTTGTACACCCAAGCTAATAAAAGTTTACATGTCAATTATATATTAATTTTTTAAATATTGTAAGTGGAAGAAGCCAGACACTGTATGACTCTATATACACAAGTTTTAAGGTCCAATAAAACTAAACTGTGGTTAAACAAACCAGAAACAGGGGGTGGAGGGGGTGGTATAAGGGAGGGGAGTAGATAGAAAGCAGGCCCAGCCCAAGAGTCATAAGACAGGCCAGGTGACAGGTCTCTCTCAGGTTTTAGAACTAACAATGAGAGGCAGGGGAGGGGGTAAGAAAAGGGGATAGAGTTCCAAGTTGCCTGTTAGTGCTAGGCCAGCAACTGGGGAGATCTGAGGCAGAACTTTCCTTTTCTATGGTACATATCTCAGGCTCCTTAAATTCCCTTGAATTACAAATAAAAGAATTAATCCCAAGACAGGATTATTCTTGCTTTTGGAATCCGGGAGTGAAAGGTAGAAAGCCAAAAAGATTGTGAATTAACTGGCCTCCTGTGTACTGATTATTCAAACACAAAAAGACACACTTTTACTTGGTAGTAATGATAGTTCCAACATAGTGCCTGGGAGGGGTTTATCCAGCTATTTTAGTCAAGCATCAACATTTTGCATTTTTTAATTTGATTTCAATTTGAAGAATTCAGATTTTTTTTCGAATTAAAAAAAAAGCCATACTAAAATTACAGCTAATTTATTTCCAAGAGATACGCAGGATGTATAACCACGGATATATCTTATGGTCAAAGTGCTCATTCAGTAAGATTCAGAGTAGTTTGCTGCAGACACTATGAAGGAAATTCGTGCTGGAAATCATGATATATCCTAATTAAAATGTATAAAGGAACAGGAATTCACATATCTAGGTAGTACACAAAATCATGTGTGCCGTCTGAAATGTAAGATAAATTCCATCCCAAAGACAATGTTGCTTTCTGAAATTCAGTCTTCACATATTCACCCACTTGGGGTCACTCATTTCAATGCCTAAGTCAATCCCTAAGGGAAGTCTGGGAACTGGACTCCAGGCTCTGCCCTGGAAAAAGATACCAAGGGCTTTAGGAAAGGTCTTCTAACCTTGGAACTCAGGGTCCTCCTCTGTTAAATAAGAAGTCTATGATCAAAGCCTAATCATACTAAATGTATGTCATTAAATTTTATATATTCATGTCTTTGGCAACAATACTAAAGATGGTGCTATCAATTAAATTTTGCTTCATCTTGTGTCTCTCCGACTGTAATGTGTTTTTTTAAATAATTAATATGGAGTTATTGCTTCAGTAAACTCACGAAAGTGATAACAATAATGAGGAGAAAAAGGAGGAAGAGGAGGGAAAGGAGGAAGAGGAGGAGAAGCCACCCAAATATACCTATGCCTATATCAGTTCACCAATATTAACTGAAGACCAAATAAATATATGCTTTAATGTATGTTTTAATTATACTGCTGCTTTCCTTCTCTGAATATAATAAGAGTGGTAATATAAAAGTAACAAGAATAAGGATGAACCAAAAAAATATTATTTCTAAAGAAGGGGGGAAAAGACATGATCATGTGAAGATTCCTGAATCTTTTAGGACTTTAAAAGAAATATTTCCTTACCTTAAAAATAAATTATAAGTCTGGCATTGGAGAGAGAGATCTAACATGCTATTCAATCATTTATTCAATAAACATTAATAGAACATCTATAATGGGCAAAGCATTGTGGCATATGGTATTTTAGCAAAGACAAAGAGAATATGGTCCCTGACTATAAGACCTTACAATCTAGAAGGGAAAATAAGTTAATAATAAATACAGTTACCTGTAACATAAAATAGAATGTGACAAGAGATATAAGAATGAATAATTTATGAATAATACAGGTCAGAGGAAGGAGGGATCTGTGTAGGCAATTTTATTCAAGAATTATTCATAGAGAAGGTAACATAAGTCTTGAAGGATGGGTACAATCATAACTGGCAGAGAAAGAAAGGAGTGAAGAAGACACGTAGTACAGAGGAAGTGAATGCCACACAGGTGAGAAAATGAGACTTGTTCAGAGAAGACTCTTAAGTGTCAATTTTGGAATACTTCTTATATGCTTTTAAAGGTTAATTTGTTCCCTTACAATTATCCTATTAGAAGGGATTCTTTTCTTTTTTTTAAAGATTTATTTATTTGAGAGAGAGTGCATGCAGGTACATGGGGGGGGGGGCAGAAGGAGAGGGAGAGAATCTCAAGCAGACTCCCTTGCTGAGCATGAAGCTGGGTGTGGGGGGGGGCGCTCCACACAGGGTATCACGACACAGGGCTCCATCTCTCGACGTTGAGATCATGACCTTAGCTGAAATCTAAGTAGGATGCTTAACCAACTGGGCCACCCAAGTGCCCCCTATTAGAAGGGATTCTTCACCCCACTTTACAGATAAGGCCCCTGGGGCATATCAAGTGAAGTCTTCTGAAGTGCAAAGTCACACCACTGGTGAATGGTAGGCTTACTCAGAAGCCCAAGTCTGATGATACCAAAGCTACATCCTTCAGTTACCATGTTACTTCCCTCCTTCCCTCCTGCCTCCATAAAGAGGAGGGGTGGGATCCAAAGTGGGATCCAAGCCAGCCCAGACCAATGGGGCTTTTAAACCATAGCCTAATGGGTTTACATCTTCAGAAAGATTTTGAATATCACTGGGGAACTGTTTGTAAAACCACTGCATTAAAAATCCTCAACTGGCCATGGTGAGTAGGAGACAGAGATAGAGGATGAACGAGGCAAAGTAACCAAGCACAGTAGTTCAAGTAAAAAGTAGCAGAGCCCTGACAAAAATAATCGTGCTGAATACAAAGGAAAAAGCAGATCAGAAGATGTTACAGAGAGAGTCAATAGAATTGTAATATGTAAACTGAGACAGAAAAATATGTTTGTCATCCTCTCAAGTTTTTAACACTGAACTGAGAAAATGCACTGTTATGGGGAAAACAATTTAATCTTAGACATATTTATTAAGCCTCAGTGGCAGTGGGATATTCGAGATCAAATTCCTGACCCACTGCAACTGTGGGAGTGAGTACCAGGAAGAGAATATGAAGAGCAAAGACTCAGTACTAACCTCTGAAGGGAGTTCTCATTCGAATGGCCAAAGAGGGCTCGAAAGGAGTCAAGTAGAAAATGTCACAAGTCAGAATAGAAAAGTGGCAGAGAAAGAAAGACAGAGATCATAAACACTTAGGCAGTGAAAACCATGACTGCACCACAATCAAATGAAAGACAATTCCATCTTTCCACCTAACAAAATAGCAAGAAGCAGACAGAACATTTCTAATATACACTCATTTTCTTAAAACAAAAATGTTGGGGATCCCTGGGTGGCTCAGCAGTTTAGCGCCTGCCTTCTGCCCAGGGTGTGATCCTGGAGACCCAGGATCGAGTCCCACATCAGGCTCCCTGCATGGAGCCTGCTTCTCCCTCTGCCTGTGTCTCTGCCTGTCTCTCTCTCTCTCTCTCTCTCTCTCTCAATCTTATGAACAAATAAATGAAAAATTTTTAAATGTTACTTTTTTATTATGAAATGTGTTTTGATCAATTTTATTATATAACATTAAAATCATCACTTATACATTTTTAAATAATTATATATGTTCTTTTTTCCAATGCCTGGCATTTCAGAGACAATCTATTATTCTGACAAATCTAAAAAAGAAAAGAAGGGGAAAATAACTCTTATTAAATGCTTATATGTGCCAGGCACAATTTATATTGTAATATGTAACGTGTGTGTGTGTGTGTGTGTGTGTGTGTGTGTGCGCGCACGCGCAGAGGTTCTGGTATGTATCTTCTTCCATTGTATTTGTTTATATATACATATACATACATAAACGTGCAAACCATAAACGATGGCTGACACAGTTAATGGAAAATTAAATATAAGGATACATAAAACTACAACCCTAGCATTCATAAGATTCTATGCTGGTGTACAGGTTCTTGAGTACTAAGTTTTTAACTAATTAATTAAATCCGAAGTCTGTTGCATAGTTAGGAAATAAGTGTTTACTGCCATCTGGTGGAAATCTGGCCTATCTACAAACAAATAAATTAGCTGTCTCTGGAAGGGTAATGATCAAATCTTTAATGCATAAAATTATTTGCATTACTCGGTCTCTCTTGTTCTGGGAAGGATCATTATTGCTTTAAGAATACCCAAAGAAAGAAAATGTAGAAGCAGGGGATCAGAAATTGTGATACGTGATTTACAATTGCTCCCATGACTATGGAAGAACAGTTTACTGAGACTCCCATATTATTCCACTCAAAATATGATAAAATTATCCCCCCCCACTGATATGGTTGGGAACTCTCTTGCACCAATAAGGCGATACAAGTAAAAGATCTAGGGCAATGAGTGTGCTTACAACCATGCTGTGTATTAAATGCAAACATACATGACTATTTCCATTCTTTCCTCTCATGTTACCTTCTTTTTTGTATGGACCACAGAAACTGACATCACAGGAAGGCAGCCTAACAATACGGTACTGTAAATGTACTGTAATGCATTATCTGACAAAGCCACAAATGGCTTCATTCTCTAATTCACAATTAAATACTTTGTTCCACGTTTTGTCGATGAGCTTCTAGCATTGTGTGATTCTCAAAAATAAATTTTGAATTCCCTAAAACAAAATAGCACTATATTTATAATGCTATTCTTAAATAGCTGGCAGTTTATGTGTTTTGTCTCTATAATTAGACTATAGAAGCTTCCGCGAATAAAATGGTCTAATTTCCTTTGGATAGTGTCCCCTTCATTTCTACATAAGCAATAGCCTCATTATATTTTTTCTGAAAAACTTAACCACCCTCTAAGTACTGGTTAAAATAGAATATCAGGTTTAGGAGGTGCATGTATAAGTAAAATTGTGAGGGGCTTTTTTTTTCCTCATTTGTGCTTATATTTAAGATTGCAGCCCTTTAAACTCACTGTTAGATTTACTGTGGTCATCGATAGATGTTAATAATTTAAACATTACACAAAATCAGTTATCTCAGATGTAGGTGTATGCTGAAAGTAATTGCAAAGGAGATGTCTCAGTGACTGGATTAATATTCTCCTCTACACTGCAAACTCCCAAAGGATAAGGGCCAAGTGTTAATCACCTTTGTTTGTTTCAAAATAGTGCTTCTACCTAATAGGCAGTTGACAAATGACTGTGTAACATAGGTTAGGGTTTCTCAACATAGGCTGGCCTTACTGGCATTTGGAACCAGACCATCCTTTGTTGTAGTGGCTGCCCTGTGCATGGATGTTTAGCTGCATCCCTAGCCTCCACCCACTAGATGCCAGTAGCTCCCTCTCTCCCGTCTGACAATAAAAATGTCTCCAGACATTGTCAAGTCTCCCCTGGCCAACTGGATCACCCTAGGCTGAGAACCAATGGTATAGATGAAGCCCCACAAATCTAGCATCGAACCCAAAGACTATCATTATCTTGTTTTGAACTTTGGACAAAGTAAATCACCTCTCTGAACCTGGGCTTCTTTTTTCTGTAAAGTGAAATGACTGGATGTATAGCCTCAGTCTTTCTTTCTCTGATTCATCCATTAGATTATGTAGTATTTACTGAATATAGATTAAATATTAGACACTATTCCATGTACCCAGTGGTGAACCCTTAAATCCCCCCTCAAAAAAAACACAGCTTCAGTTACCTAGCTTATAAAGAAATATCAGTGCTAAAAAAAATAAATAATTTTTATAAATAAATAAATAAATATCAGTGCTAAATAAAAAGTATAATCATAATAATAGTAGGAGTAGTGATGGTAATAATAAACAACACTACTCCACATTTTCTGTTCCCTTCTCAATGGAAGTGAAGGGACTTAATAGTTACTGGATATATTTTATGTGCAAGATGCTGAACACTCCGTATCTTAATTCTAAAATAATCCCATGTAATATATATTATCATCTTTTTTACACACAAGGGAACAGAGATTCAGAAAGGTTAACTATTTGCTTTAAGTCAGACAGATTGTGAGCAGTATATATGAGATTTTTTTCCCTACCACACTAGCTTTCTTTGCCACACTGGCCAATAGAAATACCATATATTCAAAGGCAATTCAAGAAATTGGAATAATCCAATTTACCAGAAATGCCTCAAGCACATGAAAGTAACATTTCAAATTATCAATGTGTGTATTGAGAATGGAAAGGCTGAGGGAAAAGAGTAACACATTGCCAGGAACTTCCTTTAATGAAGAAACAGCTCTGTTCTCAGTTTATTTTTTTTTTAAATATACCTTGAAAAACCTATCTTGAAAAAATAAAAATAAAATAAAAATAAAAATAATAAAAAATAAAAACCTATCTTGTATAACTCTTTTTATTATTATTATTAATGTTCCTCCTCCTTCATAGCCCTGATAGGAAAAGTCAGTCCACCCCTACTTCCGCTTCCTGGCTTCCTCATCATTCCTCCACCCCCTGGATTCTGGCTTCCACTAATATGCTCTCAATCACAAATGACTGTGTTCTTGCCAAATGCTGTAAATACATTTTGTTCCTGACCTTTTCGGTAGCACTCTCCTTTTTGAAACTCTATCCTCCCTTGCTTGACATTTGTGATTCAGCCCTTTGGATTTTCCAGTTGCTTTTCTAACTTCTCAGGCTCCCCGTCTGTTGTCCACCCTTAAAAGATGATGTTCCCCACAGCTCCACCTTCAAACATCTTCTCACTCTTTTTGTACTGCCTGGTGATGTCAGCCATGCTGATGCTGACCAGCCAGACAATCCCCAAACTTCTAGAAGATGTGAATCCTGTACCTATCAGGCATTTTCACCTGGACATTCTACAGCACCTGCAATTAGACATACTCAAAACTGAATGGATTAGTTCCCCATCAATGCTGCACCTCTTCCCATTTTCTCTAAATTGGAGAATGACATCACCAGTTCTCCAAAGCCAGAATCTTCCAACTCCTTAACCTTTAACATTTATGGATTACAACTCCATTGTTTCCATGTCCTAAAAATGTCTTCTCTGCTCCCCCTTCTTGCCATTACCAATGCCACTCCCTTGGTTCAAATCCTCAAAATATTCTAGAGGTATTAGACTTTTGTCACCTACCTGGGCTCCCTATCTCTAAGGTGATCCCTTCCAATTGCTTTTACAAAGGCTCCAGAGCAGCTCTGCCCACTGGATCTTTCCTTGTGATGATGGAAATGTTCTATAATGTATGCTATCCAGGACCATGTAGTTATTGAGACACTTGAAATGTGACTAGTGTAACTGACAAACTGACTCTTCAAAAGTATTTATTTTAATTTAAATAACGAAAATGTGGCTAGTGACTACTGCATTAGCCAATGCAACTCCAGAGTGGTCATCTCTAAACATAAATTTATTTAGAACACTGCTCTTTAAAAATAAAACCAATTCTCCTTAGCTTAATATTTATGGCCTGAAAAAAATCAGCTGCCCTACATCTCTGGTCGTACCACTCCCCTCCCACCTTCTAGCACCACTTCCAAACTCACACATATTCTATGTGTGATACACATATGTATTATCCATACAAAACTAGTTTGTACCGGGGCGCCTGGGTGGCTCGGTCAGTTAAATGTCTGCCTTCAGCTCAGGTCATGATCCCAGGGTCCTGGGATTAAGCCTGGAATCGGGCTCCCTGCTCAGTGGGGAACCTGCTTCTCCACCTCCCTTTGCCACTCCCCCTGCTTGTGTTCTCTCACACTCTCTCTGTCAAATAAATAAATCAATCTTAAAAAAAAAAAAAAACTAGTCTGTACAATATCACACACCTCCTTGCCTGTGCAAAAGCTATTCTCACTGCCTGAACATGCTTTCTCTCACTTCCCCACCTGCCTTACTCATCCACCAAGCAGCTCCTCCTCGGGCCTCCTAGCCATTCCTTAAACCTCTCTGGCACATTAGTGTTTCCCCATAAGCACACCACTATTCCTATTGCTATAATACATGTATCACACTGTACTGAGAGCTCTTTTAGGGCAGAAACTAGATTTTTTAGTGACATCACTGTGTCTACCAAATGTTTACGTATAGCTGGCCAGCCACAGCCTCTAAGCTAACTACTTCAAATTTACTCCCATTACTAATTAGATCAAATTCAAACCTTCCAATCAAAATCTTCAAGCAAAGGAATCCCTCAATAATTTCTTATAGAACTCCTTTCCTTGAATCAGGCCTCCCTCTTTTCATTGTCCACATACGATTTGGACATTCCACAACCCTGTGTCTCTTTGGCAACTTCTACAATGATTGTCCTTTTGTTTCTCTACCAACCTGTATCTGTTACTTTCTTGGAAAACCAGAAAAAAGTTCACTCCAAGCAAGAGCCTTCTTTGGATAATTTCATGCTGACCTACCTCCACCTGCACACATAATCAGCCTGACATGATCCTGTCTCCTGACCATCCTGTGGCCACTGATAGTATACTGTCTTCCAAACTAGGAGGTCAATTCTTTTTTTTTTTTTTAAGATTTTATTTACTCATGAAAGACACAGAGAGATGCAGAGGCATAGGCAGAGGGAGAAGCAGGCTCCATGCAGGGAGCCTGACGCAGGACTCGATCCCAGACCTCCAGGATCACACCCTGGGCTGAAGGCAGCGCTAAACCACTGAGCCACCAGGGCTGCCCTAAGAGGCAAGTTCTTTGAGGGCAGAAACTCACTCCTCTGCTTCCTTCTCTATCTATAGCATTCCCTACCACATTGTGAATTTATCAGTCACCTAAAAAGCACATAAGAAAGATGGTATGAAATCTTAAAGAGGATGTCTGTTGCTGCTATGAATTCCAAAAATAATTATTCCCAACTCTTGTATTTTCAACATCCTATGATGTATTTTATTTTTTAAGAAGTATCTAGATATTAAAGATAAAACTAAAAGCTTAAATAAAAGTCAAGGACCTTTTCTCTCCTATGAATAAGGATATAATATAAGAAAATGAATAAGGCTAGGAAGTTACAAATCCAAATGTTGGGAATGATTTGAAATTAAAGACCCAGGCATTTTTTAAAAAGCAAAATAAGAAAAGGATAAACATTGTTTTTTTAACTGCCATCAGAGGCTAATTGCGACCTGTTGCGGTACTGGAACTAGAAATCAATTTTTTTATCAAGTGACAAGGACTATAATAACTGTGATTTTGCCACATTTATAGACACTTTCACATCAGTAGGACAAGCATTGTGAGATGTGACTGTACCAGGACCTTACCTGACCTTAGCTGACAAATGAAATATAAAACTCTAACCTATGGATGCCACTATTCTGAAGCTAAGATTTCTCTTGTGCTGATAAAATAGTACACAGAAGCACCCATTCTATTTTATGAGTTAAAATCAGTAGAAAATAAGTTCCTAGCTTTCAATTTTCAGAGATGTATTTAATACTTAATTCTCCTTCTCTCACCTTGCCATAAAAAAAGATGTTATCTCAAGTATTAAAGGTCAAAGAAAAGATCTTACAAGTATACCAGACTCTTTAATGGACAAAATAGCATCTGACATTTAAAGTCATATTCTCTAAAGACAGAATAGTCTTTTAAAAATCTTTTCAAGGAATGAACTGATTTCTATGTCTCAACTTTAAATAAATTCTTTTATGTATCAAGGTCTTGGATCTTCATCAAAGTTAATCATCAAAGTTAATTAACAGTTTAATTCTTAATCTAGTTATTTGAATGTATCAATGATACAAGTTTTAATTGCAGAAATTAACCAATTAATCATGTCAGTTGTCTACAGAATGTCAGTAGTAAAAACAGTCATTGATTGAAGTAAATTAAGAGTCACTAATATAAGATCCAAGATAATTTTGATGTTAATTTTTAATCTTTTATAAGACATCTAACAGGCTTTTCTAATTCTTATTTTAGATTAGATTCTCTACCTTACAGCTTAATTTTGCAGTGTCAAAGTGTTACTTTTCAAAAAAGTTACTTCAAAACATTCATGGTGCAAACAGCCCATAAATTGCAAAGCTATATTTCATTTATTTGAAGAGATTCATAAATAATAAGTCAGATATTTATAAAAGTAAGAGTAATCTCTATTTCTCATAATAAATTTAACCATGCCAGCATCACTTACTGGATGTTTACCACACTATGCCAAGCAATTACCTCACTTAATTCTCTTAATATTGTTAGTATATAAATGTTGTGATTATTCCCATTTTCCAGAGGAAGAAATTGGATTTTAGAGAGATTAATATGCCCAAACATGACTCCAAATGCCACTCGGATACAAATCACAAAATCTTCTTCCTATCTTCTAAGCTTACAGAATCCTAAAGAGCTTTTTTATATTCATTCATTCATTCAAAAGACATTCATCAAATGCTTTCTAAGTCCCAGGCACCACCCTAGATGTGGGACACCACCCACTGTGAACAGAGTGGTGATCCAAAAATAAACAAAAACCAAAAGAATCCTTGTCTTCAGAGAGCATACATTCTGAAAGAGAATGTCAAGGAAAAAAAATGTACAGTAAGTCAAATAGTGGAAAGTACTATGAGGACAACTGTCACAGATTAATAGGATGCAGAGGGTAATGGTGTTGAGTGCTGGTTGAGACAGGGATCAGCATGTTTACAGAAACTTCCTGTTTCCCACACCTTTTTCTCATCACTTCCACATCCTCATTTCCTTATCCTCCCTCACATCCAAAGCCAAAAGTGAGATAAGTAATACTAAAAATTCTAAGGCCAAATTCTGGTTTTGAATCCCAGAAAAAGCCCTAAGTTGAAAAATAGTGTTGAAGAGAGTAGAATGAATGGACATTTTTTTCATCTAAAAAACAAATATTTTCAAAATTATTTTTACATTAGATAACCAAACTTTAATTAAGTCATTTCTAAAACTTCTATGCTGTTACTTCTATCCACCCTTCAAATCTACCAATTGTCAACATGCTTTGACATAAAAAGAAAAGATTTTATTTGTTTTTACCATTTTTATTAACAGTTTTAGGACAGTTCAGTGTCTTAGGAATAAACACCTTTCTTCTCCAATGTTTTGAACGATAAAAGCCACCCACTAGTGAGACTAGTCTCAGTGAAGATGACCTGAAACTATCAAGGCTCTAGGATACCAACAATGAGTTGGTCATTACTCCGATGCATACATTCTGAAAGGGCGAAGCTAAATAAAAAAGTTTAGGATGAATCGCATCCATATGCAAATCAGATACTCTACTGCACTCGACTTTAAAGTAAACCAACCACCAGTGTTCTGTTATCGTTGTTTTAATTTTTTAAAGATATATTTATTTATTTTAGAGGGAGAGAGAGAGAGCACACACGTACATGCGAGTGAACATGTTGGGGGGCGGGGCAGAAGGAGAGAGAAAATCTCAAGTATACTCCTCACTGAGCACAGAGCCCAGTGTGGAGCTCAATCTCACAACCCATGAGATCATGACTTGAGCCAAAATCACAAGTCAGACGCTTAACTGACTGAGCCACCTAGGTGCCACTTGCTGTTTTAATGTTTAAGACAAAAATTATTGAAAGGCTTCAATTAATATTCACATCTTAAGAATAATTGATATGCCAATCCAGATCATAATAGGCAATAATCAAATTTAGTATAATCACCATTCCTACAAATACAGCATCTTTCGGAGAACCTAACTGCTTATTTCACTATTTCAGAGTCAGAGATTTAATAACACTATATCCAGGAGTCTTACCTCTGCAGCTAAATAGTTCCCAGTTGCAAGGTGTTTAAATCTGAACAAACTGTTCCATTGTCCAGCACCCCCGCGGCATGGGTCATGATGAACTACCTACAGACAAAAAGAGCAACAATAATAAAGCACAAAATATCGTCATGTTACTGGCAAGAAGGTGCCAACAGTTTACACAAAGTACTCGCCTGTTAACGCTAACTTGCCAAATCCAATATATGTTTTCATGAAAGGACAACATGGCAGAAAAACAAAATTTCCCACAAATTAGCAAGAGACATAACAGTTAACCCACTGTGTGCACGCGTGATGCTCATGCCTTAAGTGTGTAAATACAGTCTTACTCCAAAAGACAGGTTTCCCAGGCTGAAACTGGAAATACTGAGGGGCTCTCCTCCATTTGTTACTCAAATATTCATTCAACAAATCGTAGTAAAAGCTTATTATACACCAGGGACTCTGAGGCAATAGGATCACAGCAATGAGTAAGACTGGAGCTTTCAATAAATGAGATTTGGCAAGTGCCAGGAGGATATAAACAGAGCGCATGACTGGGTAACTAGGGAAGGCTTCTTTAGATGTGGTGATTAGCACAGGCCACTCCAAGATGACATGTGAGCTGAAACCTGCAGGAATAGAATGAATACTCACATAGAGAGATGGGAAGATAGCATTCCAGGCAGAGAGAATCACATATGCCAAGGCCTGGAGCTCTCAACTAACTTAATTTTCCACATGTGCTTTGTTACTAATACCATGTTTTTGATACCCATTCTTGGATTTGGCCTTGCCCTAGATGCTGAGCCACTAGGCTCACTGAGAATAAAAGAAAATGCTCTGAAGCAGCAGGTTATGCCAGGTGGGTTGGTGCAGAGGCAAGGCCTACATTTTAAAGTCTGAGGATGACTGTGTTTGAGTCCCAGCTCTGTCAGTCACAATGGGATGATCACAGCAAGGAACTGAACATCTTCAAGCCAGTTTCATCATGTTACAAAATGATTTTAATTCATAGGATTTTTTTGAAGATTAAGTACTAGGAGAACTTTTCATTATTCTCCCCCAACCAGTTATCTTCTTTTTGTTAATACTAATCATGCTTGGCCTTCTGCCCCAGCCTCAGATTCTGTGTGCTGCTATATATAAATTTCTAATACTTTTGCTAGACTCTAGAATCTAGGTCTTCCCCTAATCTGATAGTTCCAGTAACAGAAAAATTATGAAAATACTTCAAAGTGGATGAAGTCTTAAAAAAAAAAATTCTTCCTGTGACCAAAAACCTACCCATCCTACAAGGCTAAGTTCTCAAATCAAACTTCTTCCACAAATCTTTTGCTAATCACACTGGCTACACTCTGACTCCTTTGGGGAAGGCATAGATACGTTTGACACTGTTCGAATCTATTGGTTGCCTCACATACATACACAACACATTTCGTACACAACTGATGGAGGTTAACAAATGGCTTGAAGCTCATCACAGACCCCAGACTAAGAACTCCTATCCTATATGCTAGTAGGTCTAGCAACGCCAGTACAGCTCTCTAGGAGACAAGAGGAGAAACAGAAAGAAGGGTGTTTTCATCCATCACAGTGATTTTGGCAGGATGTTATTGGCATGATCCAGCATTAAGTAAGATACTCTATATCCTGCAAGTCACAGGGGAGTTGAGCATATGCTGGACATTGTGTGTGGCACTCAGGACCCACCTCACCCTTCCAAGTGCTCCTCTTTCTGTATCACAGGGGTGGGAAGCCTCACTGGCATGGTTCTCAAGTCATTCCATTAGGGTGGAAAGCAGAGAAAAGTAGAAGAAAGTTTCCTCTTTGGTTCCAGTAAAAGGGTGGCAGCTGCCTAGTGCAGGCTCCTGCAAGATGGTGTAGGTGCTTCCTAAAGCACAGAAGACACCTGAGGGCTCAAGGAGTAACTTTTAGCATTGCCAGATAAGACCATGTTCCCTATCCTAGTTTTGCCTGTCCAGTCCTTCCAGTAACATTGAGAGCTAATTCCCTACACCAAATACCTCTTTGCTTGAAACACCTTGGCCACCCTGACTGATGCAGCACAGCCCACCTCATTCAAACCTCCTACAGAAAGGAGCCTACCACAAATATAAATTGGTAATATGTTCACATATTAAAAAGTCTTCATATCAAGTCAAAGGCTGATAATTGAAGAGAAATTCACTATGGGGAGGGAAGCTTTAATGAATTTGAGGCATTATTTCAGAATTATTAAATAACGGATTCATTCTCTCCATTTTGATCGCTTGGTGGGTTATAGCAGTTAGAGTATTTTCAACTACATGTTTTGTTGGAAAGGATTACAATGCAATGATACAGCAAAATCTAGAAAACTAATAGCAAATATATGCGAGAAGAGTCACAATTCTTTTAAAAGACTTAGGTATCATATAGGCATAAACACGTGACTTAAATATCATATAGGCATAAGCACGTGAAATGAAGGGAACTCACTGTATAGGAAGTCACTATATGACTTTTTTATTACTGCATTTCATTAATAAAACTTTAAAATTATACCTCACATTATTGCCATCCCTATATCTCTTTAATTTTTTAGAGTACAATGATAAGAGATCTATGGTGTGAAAAATACATATTTTAATTATGTATTTATTTGGGAGCTGCTTGTTTCAGTCTTAACCCTGGTAAGAGACATTATCAGGTAGACTTCTGGGAAGAATATCACATAGCTGTGGTGATGGTTGTTTTTTCTGAGACTTTCTCAGTTCTCTATAAACGTATCCTCTTGAAGGATAAGATCTCTTCTGAATGCTAGAGACTGTCTCCAACATGTAAGAGGGTTTCAAGATAGAAAATATGCTTTTTGTACTATTTTCTCTATTCTAAGCCATGTCAAAACTTAGAGAATTATTTTCATGTTACAATTATAATTAAGGCTCAGCTCATTAGCATAAACATCACACTTCCTCATTTTCTGTTTCAATAGTCTGTAATTTGTGCTGTTATCCCTATTTCAATATGTTTATTTCCTTCTTTTTTTTAATCATGTACAAATAAGCATGTTCTGTTATTACTTCCCCTAATGCAGGATATTCAAGGAGCACATTTACCACTGATCTTTCATTTTCCTATACTTGTATACAATGTTTTCTGATCCTGGTCTCCCACTTCTTCAAATCCAAATGTACTCATTCAAGATGGATAAAACTATCATACCTTCTACAGTAACTATTTACATGTTGAAATACATATTATTTTATTATATTTATTATATGTTGTTTCCTTTTTTCTAAATTGAAATATAGGGATTTTATTAATATTCAATCATGTAAATCTATAAATAATATTACTATGACTTTGATATTAAAGGAAGTGTCACAAAACATATGCTGTAAAAGGGGAGTATGGATTTAAAATGGTTGAGAACCACTGCTATAGGCCTAGATGTCCATTAAATCAGGATGTAACTTATCAAATGCCGGCTTATTCATAGGTAATTATGTCTATCTTAGCCCTTCCACTGTATAAAAACATCCCTTAAAGAAAAATTCATATCTTACATTTTCCAAATTACTCTACCATATTGGCAATGCTTAAGAAATACTTTTTAAAGGATGGATGAATTCCTTTTTTTTTTTTAATTTTGTTTATTTATCCATGAGAGACACGGAGAGAGAGAGGTAGAGACAGGAAGAGGAAGAAGTAGACTCCCTGCTGGGAGTCCGAGGCAGGACTCGATCCCAGGACCCCAGGATCACACCCTGAACCAAAGGCAGAAGCCCAACCACTGAGCCACCCAGGTGTCCCACCTGCATACTGATCAGTCTTGACAATATTTCACAATGAATTTTTTAAAAGGAACATCTATATATTCTCTTATTAGATGAGAGAGAGAGAGAGAGAGAGAGGAAAAGAGATGCTCCAGAGAGGACAGGTAAAGGAAGTAGTAACATTTCAAACTGATTATAGTAATGAAGAGGTACAAGTTCATTCACAAATATCATTGTTTTATGGATTTATCCTAAATGATGCCTATAACAATAAATTAATCAGCCTGGTAAATCTTTTCTTTCTTATATAAGTATTTACTCAAGTCCAAAAAATATTTACACACCTCTATTTCCCAGAGCGCTTTAGAACTGGTAGCAGAAGTGGCTGATTGACGCAAGGTTGTCCGAAGGAAAATGTGCTGTTTTTTCTCATATTCATCACAAGTCAGAAACTTCTCTTGTTCTGCATGGAACAACCTAACAACATCACCCTAGGAAAACAGGAAAAGAACACTGTAGTTCTAAGAAAAGTCTGAACAAAGAGACATAAGAAGCAGATGTCTCCTCGTTTTGATACTCAGGGCCCTCTCCCACTTACTTGGCTTTCAGTGATTATTTATACATTTCAAACTATAGAGAAGAAAACTCAATGAAATACCCATAGTGACTATTAAGGTTTATAATCATCTTCTAAACTATGAATACTAGTAAATACATAGGTTTTGCATCTGGAATTTCAGTAAGACTACCTTCAATTCTTCTAACAAATGTTCCATGCAGCACATACTCACTCCTTTTAGTACATCCTCTCGATAGGAACTATATTTCATGAATAAAGTTATTTTCCAACTAGTGTTGCAATTAACAGCATTCACCTATTAATGAAGAAATGTTAAGTTACAAAATTGTGATGCCATTTTCTACCAGAAATTATTCCTCCAACTAGTAAAAAGAGAAAAAAAAAAGATAACTCTGGACAATGAGGTATGTACTTCCAACACAAATACCATCCAAAAATCATAATCATTATCTACACAGATCTTAGGAATATTAATTAGCATAATTACATTCATGAAAACAATGAATGGAGCTATATGACATTTTTCCTCCCATGATAAAAATAAATTCATTTTCTTTCCTCCTGAACTTACCTCTTTACACCCTGGATTATCGAGAAGCTCTATGTTGCTGGCATGTAGTGGCTGTCCTGCATTCACAGGCATCAAAACAACTTTATCACCCACAACGATCTAGAACCAGAAATAAGTTGCAACTGAGACACTGAACAAATCTGTGGTGCTATATTTGAAGCTAAAAATAACTGCAGGGACGTCTTGTTATTGACCTAACACTTGATCTGTCTTCCACACAATTCTTAGTTCAATTCTTTTTCTGTTTGAGTAAAATATTTTCCGATAAATGATCATGTAATCATGTTCCACAGTGCCCATCAGCCTGGATTCATAAAGCTAGTGTAGATCCTTTTCTTATTAGTCTCCCATTTCAGTAATAACTCTTTAAATATCAATAAATAGTTACCCCTCCACACTGGGTCTTATGTCATTAACACAGCAGATAGAGCAAATGCATCTGCCACAATCAATCTGCCTAAATATTAGAACTACTTCAAATACAAGCAGAAGATATTATACATTTTATTATCTATGGGATTAAAAACAAATGTATTAAATTTTGTCTTTCTCATAATCTCAGAAATATATTAAACATTCCAATTTCATCTGGATTGAGGAAGTGCACAATTAGGATGACCCGGTAGAAATATGTTCATTGTTTGGTCCTTAAGCATGTGATTCACTCTTATCTTAAACATGCAAAACTAATATTGCTTTTTAAACTTGGTGTTTAGTTTTAAATTTAAAAAAAATTTTTTTTTAATTAGGAGGTGCCTGGCTGGCTCAGTTGGTAGAGCATGTAACTTTTGACCTCAGGGGAGTAGAAATTAATGAAAAAATAATAATAAAATATATATAAAAAACTTTTAATTAGTTTTGGGAGAAATACTCTGGAGAAGTCTAAGATGTTTTTTCGTTTATGTTATCATTAACGATGTCCAATTTATCTTCAAGAATTTCTATTCATAATTCAAATAGACGTTATGCTTTTGTAATGGTAATAATGAGCAGTTTAATTTTAGAGTTACTAATGTTTCTCTTGTTACATTCCATTAGAAGACTTATTACTGTATGGGCTACCTGGGTGACTCAGTGGGTTAAGCCTCTGAGTCTTAATATCAGCTCAGGTCATGATCTCAAGTCCTAGGATTAAGCCCTACATCAGGCTCCGCGCTGAGTACAAAGCTTGCTTGTCCATCTCCTTCTGCTCTTCCTCACACTCCCTCTCTCTCAAATAAATAAATAATTTTTTTAAAAGGACATTACTATAGGACCTACACTCTCAATTCTCATCCAGAATTGCTCACCACCTCAGAAATGAAAACCAATGCCTTCTCTTTGCATATTTCTTTCAGGGTTATTAGAGTGCATTAGTTTGACAGATAACTGAAAAACAAATTAGGACTCAGAAAATAAGAATAAACAAAACTTCTCCTCCCTGGATCTTAACCTAGACCAAGACTTTCTGGAACATAATTTCATATTTCCAATAGAAATGAAGCTTTTATGGGTTATATAAAGGAGTCTACATTTACACATAGTACTATTGTCACAAACGATGATAAAGAAGCGTCAAGCTCACTACTTAGGCAAAGGGAAGTTGTTCTTAGGATTGCAGAAGTAGCTTCTACTGCTCACAGGACTGGTCTCTATTCATCACCCGCCTTTCAACTACATCATCAGTCGGGTGCTGGTACTGTGACTCACAAAAGCCATCACAGAAGTGCTCTATGTACAGATAAGGGAACATCATCAAGAAACGACGTTAAGTGAGAGGGTGAGGGGGCAGAACCAGGCTCTCTTTGTGTAAAAAAGGAAAGGAGGGAGTAAGAGTACATGCATAAGAAATCTGCCCAGAGGTTTACTGTGGTACAGGGACAAAAAAGAGGGAGATGGAAAAAAGGATAAGAGACATTAAGTGACACATTTTTATATTATTTTCTTTCAACCAAAATTGGCATTTTTAAAAATTAAATATCAACAAAAACATATAAAAGTCAACATGGCATAAACCTATTTCCAACATCCTCTTCCAAAACACAAACAGACACACTTGTTATCGTACATGACACCAAGGCAGCTCCAATTCTCAGAGCCAGACAGAAGTCTAGGTAGTCATCCATACTACAAATACTGGGACTTAATACACATCCTGCCAGTGCTGCATCTGATCCTCCAATTTCTAAAAGAACAATTGGATTTGGTTTACCAATTGGATTGGTCATTCTCATCTGCATCATATAAATATTAGCCAATAAGGGGCTAAATATAATGATATATTTTAGCTATGTATTTTAGCTATGTTCTTCCAATTAAAAGAATATTTTTGTTTGCACCTATATCCACTGATCTAAGTCTTACTAACTTTCTATAGTTTTCTGTAAGCTTTGGGTTGAACCATGTGTTATATTTATTTCAAAACACTGCCCAGAAAGTCTTATACTGTATAATTTTTTCTTTTTTTTTTAAGATTTTATTTATTTATTCATAAGAGATACACAGAGAGAGAGGCGGAGACACAGGCAGAGGGAGAAGTAGGCTCCATGCAGGGAGCCTGATGCGGGACTCGATCCAGGAACTCCGGGATCACGCCCTGAGCCAAAGGCAGATGCTCAACCGCTAAGCCACCCAGGCATCCCTTTATACTGTATATTTTTAAGAGACCAGCCATATTACCAAAATGTTCTGAATACCAAGGGTTCGTAAGAATGGTATTCACAAAGAGAATCTAACATTAATTCACTAATTTCCAAGTCCTCCGTTTTTTGTTCTTGACAAGGGTGAAAAAAACTTGCAATGAAATGGACAAGATGCTAATCAAAAGAAATAAACAAAACAATAAGAGGTGCCAAAAAGAATACAAAAGTGTGATAAATAGTCCCTGTTCTTGGGGAATTTACACCTAATCAGATAACCTGGTAAACACGGAATTTGATAGTACACTCTGAAGAATGTAGCATGGGGCTGACCCACTGATGTGGTCTCATGCCTTCTGAGAAGCTGTGAATTTAATAAGGAACTTGAAGGTGCCATCATCTTTTGCCATGTCACACTCACCCTAGTACACAGCATCTTTTAAAAATTCCAATTCCAAAAGCACTTCTGTAGATTCTATGCAACAGCCATAAAAATTTAAGCTGAGATTTTATTGAAACTAAAGAGCAATATAATGCTACTGGCAGCTACCCTTCTTTTGAAGTGATACCTGGCATGGTAAAAAGAACACTGCAGTAAAAACCAAAACACCAGGGATCTAGTCCTGCCTTTGCTAGAATTCCAAGAGATCTAGTTTTGCAAAATAGCAAAATCTACTTGCTATTTGAAGAGGCTCTTTCCCTAAGAGTTTAATTTTTCTCTTGACTGAAAGAATTATCTGGGCTTTTCTCCTTTTTAAAATCTACCATTAAGGTAAAGAACTAATATTTTCTTAGATCAAAGCTGAAAATGAAAAATTAACCATTCAATCATGGGAAAATAAATGAAAATGAAATATTTATGGACTCTGCTATCCCCAAGGGACTTTCTAACTATTCAACAACAAGCCAGAGCTTCTTTATAGCTGAAAAGTTGAAGCATTCATGAATCTATTTTTCCCCAAGAACTAACTGACAATTCTATAAGATAGAACACCATCCTTTAATGGTAGAAACCACTGATTTTTGAGATTATGAGCATTTTACTCCCCAAACTATCATCAGTCTCATTTTCACATTTCATTTCAGTCACCGAACATCTTATTGAATACTCAGAATCTGAATCACAACATACTAATTCCTAAATAGTAAACTATAATTTTAAAAACCCTTTGAACCTTACAATTTCCTCTTCCTAGCTTAATATGCTTTTAAAGAAAATCAGTGGTAATTAAATCACTTGTTATGATGTGACAGTATTTCCAACTGCCTTCAATAAAATACATTTTCGAATCCTAGAATGAAATCTATTGCTAAAGAATGCTACCTATTCCTAGGGAAGAAAATGAGCATTACAATACAATTATTTCTGTGGCAAAGAGAGTGCTGTGGGTATGCTTATGTTTTTGCAGCAACCTCAATCACATACAACAGCTACATAGTGGTGAGCAAAAACAGTAAGCTGTTCCAGCAAAAAAGCAATGTGGAAGGTTGTTTTAGCCATGCTTTATAAAGCACATCGACAGAGGAGGATTTCTATATTGCACTGAACAATTACATTGTCCACTTTACCAAGATGGAGTGTTTGGACCAGAAGTTTCCCCCACCCCAGTACAACTAATTATTTGAAATAGTTCATTACATTCAACTCTCAGTTGATCCTATAAAGGCCTCTGGGAGCAGGGAAAGGAATAGACAAAATGAATAAATAAATATAATGAATTAATAAAATCCACAGCTAATCTAAAGGCCCTAATTTGTCCAATCATTTCCTCATATTCCCTCAGAGCTTGAGCTCAGGTTTTGCTGGTTTTGAAGCTTGATTTTCATTGACCACCTATAGGCGGGGACACAACTCTGTGGGAAATATTACTAGAAAGGAACCAAAAGACACAGGTTGTTCCTAAAGGACATAATCAGTCCCTAAAAACTGAGAGTTGATTGTAATTAACTACCTACCAAAATTAACATATATGTCATGCTCACAGCACACATCACTTGATGCCAAAAAATAAACAAGTAGGACTTTTTCTTTTTAAGGAATCCGACAGAAGACTTAAGGTGCATTACGTTCCTGCATGCCATGCATCTCCCAAACCTTACCTAAGGAGGATTTATTAACCAAATTAAACCATGAAGCTTGCATCCTGTGGAATTGAATTTGTATTTCAAAATTTTGCTGAAAAAATAGATTCACTATAAAAGAGGACATTTCTAGCACAAGAAATATCCAAAACATCTTTAAAATGTAATCAAAGTACTGAGAAAACTGTCAGAAGCATATTTTTATATTGCTTTGAATTTATAATGTTAATTTTTTTTAATCTGAACTATTTTTCTTGATCACCTGGCCCAATATTTGTGAGGTATTCTTTTTATGGAAGTTATTCAGCATTTATTGAGCATTTCCCATGTACTAGGAATGGTCACTTACTACATTATTACAAACAAAAATATCCAACAATTGATCCTATTGAATCATTTCACATAATTTTTATTTACTCTATCAGCTAGCAGAAAATACTTTAGCAACTACTAAAATTTACATGATACAACATACATATATTCCAAAACATATCTTAAATGCTGTCATCAACAAGCAAGTGCCTATCTATATAGCTCCTCATACTTTAGACATCAATATACAGCTGACCATAGAGCCAGCATATGAAATATTATCATAATTCACTGTTACTCTACTAAATCAAAGGGATAAACAATATTTCCTAAGCATAGCTTTCTCCTTACAATCATGCTCCCTTCTGATTAGGAAAGGAAGCAAACTCTACCTTTCCTTTAAAAGCCTGGCCCAATGTTAACATTACTTAAATTCTTTCACATGAATTCCAGCTGGAAGATGATTTTTTAATTAACCTGAAATTTGTCTTTTTCTGATTCCCAAGCACAATTAACCTATTAATAAATAGTTTAAGCCTTTTAAAGAGATTACCATAAAAATGTGTTGATTGAAAACTACATGTCCTTTCATTGTGCTATCTGGATTTTCTTACTTATTATGAATTACTGTCTTGAGGAACACACCATTTCTCTCTTAATTTTATTTTTACATACATTGTCACCCTCGCTTCTCAGCTTCCAAAAGGGATGAATATAAAACCAAGACCCTTCATTTCCTGCAGCATCCAGGGACACACGCATAGCATTCTTCTCCAGCAAAGCAGGTAATCTCTTGTTGACAGTCAGATACTTGTTGCTTTTTATATGCAGCAGCTGTGGGAAAAAGACATTACCGCCTTTATTCTTTGATGTCCTCTGTTAATTACATGTATATGTTTATACGTATATTTGTACCCATATAATACTGCTTGGGGTGCAGGTTAAACAAAGGAGCTCTATTCAAACTTCTCACCATCTTTCCAAGCTGACTTTCTTTGGGTTTCTCACCTCTACCCTACAATGAACTGGGCACATGGAGAAATCAAACCAGAGGACACCTCTGAAAATTTTCATCTACTGATAAATAATAGGTTAAAATCAGGCTTCCCAAAGAAGACCAGGAAATACCCCAAATCACATTTTCTCCATTCTTGCACAGACACAAAAATGGAATATACCAAAAAATAACCAGGAAACTAAAATAATGCTTAGTAGCATTAACTATCCTTGCCATGACAGCCTACCTCTTCCTCTGTGAAGAGGGAGGCTTTGCATTCCACAACATCCCTGCAGGAGGACACTGATTCTATTCTTTTGTCAGATGAGCACAGAAGTATCATTTCCCAGACTTTGTGGACACCATGGACAAAACCTTTCCAAGACCTTATTCTACTGAGTAGAAAAGCTGAAACACAAATAACCTTTCCTTCCTATTATGACAACCATGTCAAAACAGAATGGTCATTTTAATATCCACAATATAAGAAAGAAACTAGCTCATGAACCAATGAAACCCTCATGGCCCAACCTCACTCCTTTGGAATCTAACTTGTTAGAGCACGTGGCTCAGCCCGTAAATGACTATGCAAACATTTGCGCATCAGGTTCTTGACAAGAAACATAAGTTCTACTTGTTGGCATTTAATATTAATCAAAACTTGGTTAAGAAAAATTCTATTTATGGAGGATTGCTCAAGAGACATGCAACCCACCCATGCCACAGGTATCATACCAGCTATTATTAGATTAAGTCCTACATTTGGGTTACTGCAGATCCAGGCTCTCTTTCATCTTGTCCCAGGAGAGGGCTGCCCTGATGGTCATGTGCACTGGCATTTTATCATTGGCCAATAATAAAACAAGAGGCAATATTATTTTTTTAAAACATGTCTAAGAAATACCTCATTGTAGTGTTTACTGTAAGGAAGTTGTGAAGTTGTGACTATTATTTACTCTATCAAACAGTGTCCTCTTTATGAGAGCTCATTGGAGGAATAGTTTTCTGGTCTTCCTGGGAAACTTCATGCTTCGACCTTTGACTTTGTTCTATGTTAAGGACCTCCTAAGTGAGTGCTATAACTCACTATGCTTCCCTTAAAGCACGGTAAGCAATAAAAAGGCGTCCAGGCAAAGCTGACCAGACTTTGAGACATGGATTTTATAAACACGCTTCCTCCCAACTTCACTTTATTCATTTAACCACCCTTTTCCCTTTGACCCAGTTGCCTTATTTATTTCTATTTTATCGTATGTGGTATGTAGTTTTGAAAATGCCTTACGTTCTTTTTGGAACAGGGTGGGGCATATATTAACAAATAACCAAGTAAAAAGCTGAAAGATCTAAGTGAAGCACAAAAAGAGGAATGCAGCTGAGATAAATCATTGTGCACACTTGTTGCAATAAATCTTTTAATAACAACTCAAGGACGATTTCCATCTAAAAGTACAATATAAAAACTTTCCTCTCTCTACAAAATGAAAAAATAAAGCTTCATATGTTACATGGTAGTCCCATTAATTCTAAAGAAGGATTTTACTGTAGAACTTTAGAAATTATGTTTCCCCATCTTCCTCCTTTTGATGTAATAACCTGCACATACATCTAGATAAGCTCACTTTCTTATGTGTAGACATCAGGCTAGTCACAAACATACAGAATACTGTGCTGAACATCAACTGAAAATATTCATAATTGGCATCAAAGAACAAACTATTGTATCCCCAAATTTTAATGCAGCGTGACATTCCTATGCAAATGCAAATTACCCATAAAATATTCACCTTGTTTAAGAGAAAGTAAATAGACTTACTTGTATGACATTGCTGTATTTCACAATTTCTCCCAACAGTTTCTTATTCTCTGATTCATTTTGTTTTTGTTCCAGTTCTGCAGCATGCTGTAAAATGATTATCAAATATTCAGCATGGAAACATAGTAAACAGAATACAATAATTAACAAACAAGGTTATTTTATGAACGAAGACTATAACCATGAACAAAATAGGCTGGTTGCTTTACCCTTGGGGCTGGGGGCACGGCAACCAACAATTAAATAAATGATTAATATAGTATGGTTATTGTGTCAATTTGATGCTGAAATGTGATCAAAAATATCTTGGGATGCTTTTATGTTAAAAGTTTCAGAGAAGTACTAGGCTCTTTGGTCTTACAAAATTAGTTTCAGAAGGAATATTGTTAGATAAACCAAACGATATAAATATAGTGGGTGAGGGATCCCTGGGTGGCGCAGAGGTTTAGCGCCTGCCTTTGGCCCAGGGCGCGATCCTGGAGACCCGGGATCAAATCCCACGTCGGGCTCCCGGTGCATGGAGCCTGCTTCTCCCTCTGCCTATGTCTCTGCCTCTCTCTCTCTCTCTCTCTCTCTCTCTCTGTGTGACTATCATAAATAAATAAAAATTTTAAAAAAAAAAAAAAGAAGTAAAGAGCTGTTTAAAAAAAATATATAGTGGGTGAATTTCAAAAGACTCAAAAGTTTCAATTCTGAAAGTAGCAGGAATTTTAATAACACAGAATTTCAGTTCTACCAAATTTCAATCCAGACCAGAAGCAACAGACTTTCAATTTTTTTTTCTAGTTTTTCAGGGAAAAAAATTAAGTACTATGCCAAGTAAAATATAACTGGATTTGCTATTCCTCAGAGATTCTGAATTGTTTCCAGTTTTATGTGAATCTTGAATTAGTCTGGCACACCCTAAAAATTAGCAGCAGGAATCTATGAGCTACATGCCAGGAAATGAGCGGTCACACCCTATAACTTCAAAGTCCCTTCCACTTTCAATGGGTTGCTGCATCTACTCTAAAGCTCTGTGCATTGAGTGAAATCACCAAGATACAAAATAGATGGTTTGTTATTGCTGTTCTTGGGCTAGCCTCAGCCAAACGAATGGAAGCCTGGCCCTTACCTGTAATTTCTTCAGCAAGGCTGCCTCCGTGTGATTCCCCTGTTTGGCTTGCTTAGCTTTCCAATATTGTTTCTGGGCAGAATATCGGTTCATAGGGCACACCTTAAAGAGGCAGTCTATGACAAAGCAACAAACAAAAACACTGTAACTAAGGCAACCAGCATTTCTTAGATTTTCCTTATAGCCTAGCATTGGAATCTTACAATCCCTGAGTAGAAAGTTATCTCCCAGTCAACTCAAACTCCCCCATAACATCCTTTCCAAATAATTATCTAGACTGTTAAAATACCTTCTTCTTCATTAGGTTAGGTTTTTGAGAGGCTATCATAGCTAGTGTAATTTATTAAAAAACCAAGTGAACGCAATCATTACACATAAGGTACTTCTTAATTACAATGAGGTACCTGGTCTTAGAAAGTGAATAGAATGAGATTAGTGACTTTCACCATCCTACCCTGCACAATTAATTATTTATTCATGGTATGTCTTTGACAGCCAAAGTGATGCAAATAGTAGAAAAAATCAATCACAATTACATTTCAGGAGTGCCTCAGTAGCTCAGTAGGTAGAGTGTCTGACTCTTGATTTCAGCTCAGTTCATGATCTCGGGATCTTGAGATCAAGACCTGCATCAGGCTCCATGCTCAGCTTGAGATTCACTCTCTCCCTCCACCTCTGACCTTCTCCCTGTTCACGCTCACTTGAACTATCTCTCTCTCTTCCTCTCTCAAATAAATAAGTAAATCTTTTTACAAACAAATAAATAAATCACATTTCAGTCATACATTCCCCAAGTTTCCATATACCTGTACTAAATATTCAGATGGGTAGGTAGTGATATCTCTAAGTCAAAAGCTAAATATATTTTTTCTTTTCAATGAGGAGATTGGAAATTTAGCATAGGAAGGACTATTTAGTCCTTCCATATGCTAATGATTTTGTATGTTCGTGAAATGGACTACAATCCAGAATAAAGATCAACTCCCAATATTCAAACGAGTAGTAATGCAGAAAATCCAAACATCTTCATTTTTTTTCACAAGAAAGTATTAATTTCATATGACAAATTTACTTTATTTTGGTTGATGTGTTAATATTAGGAAAATTCTCATTTTTTTTAAGATTTTATTTATTTATTCATGAGACACACAACGAGAGAGAGAGGGAGAGAGAGAGAGAGGCAGGCTCCATGCAGGGAGCCCGATGTGGGACTCGATCCCGGGTCTCCAGGATCAGGCCCTGGGCTGAAGGCGGCAATAAACCGCTGAGCCACCCAGCTACCCCATTCTCATTTTTTAAACATGTATCACAAAATAAAATTCAGGTGGCATCCGGGGGCTCTGTCTGCCTTCAGCTCAGGTCATGATTCCAGGGTCCTGGGATAGAGCCCCACATTGGGCCCCCTGCTCAGTGGGGAGTCTGCTTCCCCCTTGACCCCTGACCCCACTCATGCTCTATCTCCCAAATAAATAAATAAATAAATAAAATCTTTAAAATATAATGCAATATAATAAAATTCAGTCAATTTCACTACATTCCTGACTACATTATATGTATACTCAATATATTCTCTTTAAAAATAATTATAAAATTGGGGTGCCTGGGTGGCTGGATCTGGGTCGGTTAAGCATCTGTCTTTAGCTCACATCATGATCTCAGGGTCCTGGAATTGAGCCCCTGTCTGGCTCCCTGCTCAGTGAGGAGTCTGCTTCTCCCTCTCCCTCTGCACCTCCCCCCACTCAAGCTTGCTCTCTCTCTAATAAATAAACAAAACCTTATTAAAAATAATTATGAGATTAAATGATGGCCTTGATCTCTTTTCAAATATCTCTTATGTTTCTAATGGCATGAATTATCAAGACATATGACTGTAAATTTTTAAAGGAATTTTTAAAAACAAGAAATAATGACTTTTCCTATAGCTTGTAATTACAAACACAAATTCTATTGATTCTTCTCTTCCTCCATCTACACACAGGCTACAGAAAACTGTTAATTTCCGTTTTAAAAGTTACTGATGTGGGGGCAGCCCAGGTGGCTCAGCGGTTTAGTGCCGCCTTCAGCTCAGGGCCAGATCCTGGAGACCCGGGATCAAGTTCCATGTCGGGCTCCCTGCATGGAGCCTGCTTCTCCCTCTGCCTTGTCTCTGTCTCTCTCTCTCCCTCTCTGTGTCTGTCATGAATAAATAAATTTTAAAAAAATAAAAAAAATAAAAGTTACTGATGTGAAAAGAAATAAATAAATAAAAGTTGCTGATGTGGATGCGTAAAAATTTTATACATAGCAGGAAACAGACACCTTCTATCTGCTAAAAGTAGGCTGAGAGACCATCACAATTATAGTATGATACAGGTATCACTACTTGGCACGTGTGTGTGAAAACCAAATAACTGGGCCTGAAAACTGTTTCCCTTGACAACACATTTTATAAACCCTAGAAATTATTTCCTACATATTAGTAACTACAAAGAGAATATGCAAATTTTTTTCAAGCACCAATATAGAGGCTGTTCACAGTTACCACCAAAAGAATGCTCCCAGTGTAATGCAGCAGACTATTCTGACTGTCCTGTATTAGGCCAACAACTGAATTCTACATTGTTTTAGTATAACAAAAACACAAATCCATATTCAAGTGGAACTGAACCCCATAATCTGCAGCCTATACTTCTGACTTCATCCATGCATGAAAAGAGAAAAATGTGTCCATTTCCATTACTTCAGAATCCTAACTAAGTTGATTGGGAAATGGTCCTTTAAGGGAAAAAATATTTTTGCTAAATTCTAGCTCACCCTGGTAGCACTCCTAATTAGTGGTACCTTTGGGTAGCTAGCAAGCAGGCTGTGTGTGTCATGATCCCAACTGTTGTGGCTGAGGTTATTGTGAAGTGAGGCCAAACATCCAGCCAAACCATGTTTACTGGTCTGGTTGTGCTGCTAGGTACAAAGAATTAGGTTCTCTCCCCAGAAAGTTCACAGTCTAGGGAATGAAATGAGCATCTACCATGTGTTGGAACTTTCACACTGGGACTCTCAAGAAAGTACTATGGGATACAAAGATTCATGTGGCCAACTTCACCAGGGGAAGTCAGAACAGTCCTCCCAAAGAGAAGACACAGCCAAGTCTGAAAGAACCAACGTTAATTCAGCACATTGACAAGGGGGCTCAAATACATGGAGGGGAGTGGCATACCAGATAGACCCAATGGTGGGTACAAAAGCAGAGAAGGAAAGTACTAAAGGACCTGCTAACTGTACGGGAAACTATTGCCAAGGCTGTGAAATGAGAATAGAGTGGGTAGCAAGTCGGGTCTGTAGAGTACTATGTGCTAGATTGGGAGAAATGACTTTATTCACTGGAAAAGGTTGAACTCTTAAAGGGTTTTAAACTGTTAAAGATGTGTGAAAGATGAGGTGAACAAGAGACGAGGAGACCAGCAGGAAGCCCCCTGCTAGTGTGCTTGCTGAGAGATAGGGCAGATCATGTGGGCTGTGCGGTAGTTGGGGGAAAGCCATAGATTTCAAAGAAAGCAGCAGAACCAACAGGCTTAAAAACCTATGAGATGTGGGGTGAGGAGAGGTGAGAAGGACAGAAAGTGAAGATGACCAGAGGAACAAGCTTCCATCCACCATGTCTGAGATGCAAAGCCTCCAATTTCAAAAGCCTTTCCGTTTCCAGGGCCCTGGTTCTACCGTCATCCTCAGCAGCCTCCCATAGGCCACATCTCATTTCGTACTACAGTAAATAAATAACCCATCCGTTTCTGTGTGGGAACTAGTATCACGGGACTATTTTGGTTGATGGGAAAGAATGTGGGGCATACACAGATGTCTGTAAAAATGCTTTTCTTGTTGATGGTGGCAATGGTGATGGGTGTTTGTGTGTTTAATTCCCTCTTCCTCTTTTAGAAAACATAAAAAAAAATCTACTGGTCTTGGGTTAGTCACATATTTTGTCTGATTCTAAATTTATTGCATAATAAAAGTGTTAATAATACCTGCCACACCTCATTCACGGGACTGCTGAGATTTGCAGAAAGAAAATCTGTGTGAAAGTACTCTGTGAACTTTAAAGCCCTATTATAAACGTAAGATATTATTATCTTCATTCATTCATTCAGCAATTGCTTCACTAAGATTTAGATGACCAAACCTTGACAGAGCTCCCAGCAAAGAGCAACAAGGAGCAGAGTTCTTAGGTTAAATCTGCACACAAACCAAAAATGCTCAGTTCACAACTAGATGTTCATATCTGTGGTTTAAGATGGCACAGTGTGTTTTTGTATGAAATTCTCGAATTCCCTGAAACAGCATGGCAGTAAGCAGAGAAGGCGATCTCTGTTACCTTTAAAATACACAGACACAATCCCTAATAGTAGTGCAGGTAGAGCCTTTGACAAACCTCCATGAGTGGGAATCCTGCTCTTTCCTAGCTATCTTCTTTCATCTGCCCTCCTCACCCTGCCCTCTAGTATTTCTTAGTCTGCTCATTCTCTAAATGGAAAGGTACATAAGAAAAAGGCTTTCCAATCAGAAAACAGCTCAGTGTCATTTGTTAATTAGGTAACAATGTTCTCAGCATTTCAAGACTCAAAGAATAATTTTTAAAAAGGAAAGTTTTGCCTCATAGAGCAAACCCTAAAAGCACAAATAAAAGGAAGTTTTGAGTTAAAAATTTTTTAAAAAGCTTAACCTGGGGACCTCACACCAATAATTTTGCAGAATTACAGAAGTTCAGGATATGTTAGTAACCCTACAAAACATGATATATTCAATCAGGCAATATTATAAGAACAACACCTTAAAATTACAACTTTTTTTTTTTTTACAACTCTGGAAGAAAATTAAGCCTCCCAGAAGGGTTCACTTTAAACTGAAAGAATCAGTAGCATTTTTTGGCTGCTTATAAATGCTGGGTGGAAAAAAGAAATACGAAAGCCAGTCAAACGGTATGGAGCACATAATGTGGATCCCAGAGAATCACCTTTCCACATGATTCCATGTAAATGTGGCAGGAAACCAGTCTAAACCTCCACTTAACAACATCTATCTAAATAGTTTTGAAATGTTTTGCTTTGTATCCGTACTAAATATTTGCATCTAAAGCAGTTTCTGCATACCCAGAAACTGTCTATAGGATTCCATTTGGGGCTACTAGATGTAAAGTTTAAATTATGTAATGGCCAGCCACTTCCTTTGGTAATGGTGGAAAGAAAACTTTCTGTTTCATTTCTCTTCCCTCCTAAAGATGTTGTAAGATTTAAATGACATAAGATATATTAAACCATCAGCAAATACCTGTCACAAAGCGGGCATTCAACAAATGGCTCTTTCATGGTACCTTGTAAAATTACCTCATACTGATTACAGGGAACACAGTTGCCAAGGGCTTTATTATTTCCACGTGGAGAAAGGTGGGGAGGGAGGACATCTGGAGCTTTCATTTTTCTCTTTATGATATAAACAGGATGCAGCAGAATTCAATGAATATTATGGGACCTTCCCAATGATAAAATGGAAAGTAGTAAGAAAACTCTCCCTAGGGTAAGGGACAGGCACACAAAAAGCCATTGGACACCAGTAATTAGAATTCAGAGTTGGCCAGAAGACAGGTACACATTCATTAACCGAAAACGTAACTGAAGCTCTCCTTTGTCTTTCAGTTTCTCTAAGAAAGCACCTTGAAATACAGTGTTTGTATAAAACTCTTTATGTTTAGAGTGTGTTTTTAAAAGGAGCGTGTTTTGTTTTGCTTAGGCATAGAAATTTCAAACCAAACATCAACCTCCCTCAGTCATAGCCCAAGGCAAGGGTAGAGACACTATGTAAGAGGGAAAGAGTCCTCTAGAATGTTAGAAATGCCAAAGAAAGTTTGTTACAGATATTAGCAAACATTAAAGTTTATCATGAAAATAGATAGATAGATGATAAATAGATAGATAGATAGAGAGATAGATAGATAGATAGATAGTTTATCTTGGATGGGCAACCATGAAGATGCAAGATAACTTCCTCGAGGCAAAAATCAGCTATTTCACTACTGAAGAAAGAGGGAAATAAATATCATCAAAGATAATGATGATTAGGACTCCATGATATTTTTTGTTTTTTGTTCATATGGATACATTGCTGCCTGCGAAAGATGTAGTACAATGAACTGATTTTATTTTAGGTTTTTCATATGAAAATAGCAGCTAATTTAACACCTAGACGATGAACAGCAAGCAATTCTTCAATCTAAATATTTCTATTATGTAACTATAACTTGGCATAAAGTAGCCTGTTACACCTAAAAGTTTTTTTTTTTTTTTTTCGGTCAGGAGTTACTATTGCCATGCTAAAATTGATGTAAACAGGTGAATCTCTATATAGTTCATTCTGTTCAACAATTGAACAGTTCAATTGTTCAGCTGTTTGAAAATTGTTACTTTCTAAGTAGAAGGTAAGAGGCTGTAAAATTCGCTGCTCAAGTGTTTCTAGCTTGCTACTTTGCTATTTCTCTTAAGTCAGAGTTGCAGATACTTGGATAGTCTCTTTTAAATTTTTCAGTCCTTGCAGAAGTTTAGCATTTCTTGGAGTATGAAACCAGGGAAAGCTAGACTACCATCTTGTATGTTTTAATTTGAGAAATACAGAGTGCTTTCTATTAAATTGTGGTGGGCTTTGGAGACATTGATGTGGATTAAGTCTAAAAACTAATTTTGAGACTTTAGGATGGATCTGTAATACATGCCAGTTTCTCTTTCTTCATTCGTAAAACTAATGCTGATCTTAAAAGATTTTGGAATTAAATAAGGGAAGATATGTGATAACCTCTGATATATAGGAGACACCATAGCAATATAAATAAAACTACAAGTAAACATATAAAACTACTGTATATGTATATATAAAACATATTGTATATGTATCTATATACCTATATACACATTTATGTATATATAAATTCCCTTTTTTTCATACTTAATATTTGTGTAGTTGGGTTCAGAAACTTGGATTTAGGTTTCTGAATCAGTCTTTTTGACTCTTGATTATCAGTGTCAATATGACACTTTGAGAATGGGATAATTGATTGAAAAATTATACATTCTGATTTCCTGATAGAAATTCCATTTATGAATAGTATAATAGTTTACTTAATGCTCAAATTTCAACCTTGATTAGAATGAAAATTAACATTGATGCATTGGAATTTTATTTTTCTCCCCAAACCAAATGAAGCAAAATAAAAGTTTCATTTGTTTTTGAATATTTACTTAATGTATGAATTAGGTGATTAATGTTCTTGAGACAAAGATATGTAACATTCTTATTGATGTTTTAAAACAGTTATTTAGAGACATATGCCTATATGGCATATTTCCTATGAAAAACCGTTTCATTAGTTTCTTTTAAGGTATTATATTTATTTATTTATGATAGTCACAGAGAGAGAGAGAGAGGCAGAGACATAGGCAGAGGTAGAAGCAGGCTCCATGCACTGGGAGCCCGATGTGGGACTCGATCCCGGGTCTCCAGGATCGCGCCCTGGGCCAAAGGCAGGCGCTAAACCGCTGCGCCACCCAGGGATCCCAATTTATATGGTTCAATCAGCCATTTATGAATGGAGTGAAAGGCAGGAGAGGGGAGGGGTGGAAGGGGAGGGAAGGTAAATAGAAGACACAAGTAACAAGTACTCTTTCAATAAACTTGTTTATGATGTGTGTGTGTGTGCGTATGCTTACACACACACTGGATTACAATGTAAAATGTATTTCTTACTGACAGTTGCATTAAAAAGTGTTTGAAAGTCACTATTCTAAAGGACTATATATGTGCACCAGCTAGGTTATTGGAACTTTTATATCTATATAAAATATAGTATAAATATAATACATTTGTATATATACAAATGTATTATATTTATGTCTATATGTATTATATAAATACAGATTAAACGTATACATATTATACAAGTTAGTACAAATGTATAATATCTACACATACAGATATATAGTGTATTTATAATAGATAAGATAAAATAGGTAGAGAGAGAGAGAGACAGGAAGAAATTCTGTGGTCAAGAGGAGAGGAAATAACAAAAAGAATTTTTTTGCTCTATGAATAACTTTGGAAATCCACAAAAACTATATTTTTATTAATTGCCACATCAAATTTTTACATAGGCATTTACAACGGAACAGGAAGATGCTGTTTTTAGACAGTTAAAACTGTATTCCTCCACTTTACCCCGACTCTGGTTAACCCTGACCTTTACCGGAGCACCTATCAGATGGTATCTTGAATTAGTTAACATGTTTGCATGTAACTCTACACTCAGCTCCTATTATCTGGTATATAGAAAAGGCTCAGAATCTAGAGAAGGAAACTCCTGCTGAGATACCAGAGAAGTAATCATTAGAATCTCTTCTCTCAGCTCTGCTAGGAAAGGTTTAACAGTCTCCTTGTCTCATGTTAAAATGCAAATACCTTAGAAGAGAACAACTGAGTTCTTAGTTCTCAGATGACCCCTGGAGCTTCCTGGCTCCGCGAGGTTGAGGGGAATTGGTGGTACAGGTGTGGAGAAGGCACCGTTCTCATTACCAATGACTGGGAAGGACATACAGGAAAGTTGTTTATCAGATTTTCAGATGACGCAGATTGGGAGGCAATAGCTAATTTGACAGATAAAAATCTAGATTTTATCATCTCTACAGGGCAAACATTAACACAATTAAATTTTAAACAAGCCTAAATAGAAAGTTCTGCGTTTATGTTCAAAAAACTTCAACTGTTTGGGTACATGATAGAGGGGAACCAAAGCACTATTAGCAACAAATCTTTTAAAAAAAAGAAAGAAAGAAAGAAAAGAAAAGAAATACCTAGACCTTAGGCTTGAATTCAAGTTAGTAATAGTTACAGAGACTATATATCCCTGTCCAAGACAACTCTGGTTTATGCCTGTTACCTGAGCCTAATTATTAACTGTGTCCCCTTTCACTCTCAGTGTCCTGGCTTAGATGATAAAGTATATGATCACTCCAAATGTAGTAAATGAATACTGTTGATATGAGAGTTGAGAGCTGATGCAGTCATTTTAGGCTCACGAACCGAAGAATGGGACCACAACCAGAGGAAATAGGAATACATCCAGATAATAGGGCTCAATTATACGTAGACAGAATGTTAGGCTCAATTACAGAGCCAGTTAAAATGTGTAACAAATAACCTGTATCCAAAGTTAGGCAAACGGGAAAGCAAGCAAAATATAGAAGTCATGTTCTTTGAGGAACGATAGTAGGAACTAGGAAATGTTGTCTAACAGAGAAAATGGACAATAGGCATTATCTCACTTTATATAACTGATAGTCTACCTGGGAGCCACCCAGGTGCCCCAACACATAAAAGAAGGAAGACCTTTTACTCCATATTGATCCAGGATCAAAGCAAAATTATATGTATAAAGAAAATCTTGCTAGCAATTGGAAAAATCCAAAAAATACAGATTAATAAAAAAAATACAGATTAATCACAGGCAAAACAAACTTTTATAATAACGTTCAGGCAGAGGTAGATGAGAAGTGCTCCAGAGGGGATCTTGCATTGGAAGGAGCCCTTTCCAAATACTACCTTCTGTTTAATGATGGCAATTGTGAAAAAAAAAAAAATGATGGCAATTGTGGCAGAGGTGATCGGCACAAAAGGGTAGAGTTCACGCCCAGTATTTACTGATAAAACGCTCAAACCTCTCACCTTCCTCAGCTGTATTTATCACACCACGGTTTGGTTTGGTTTGGCATCTCCCTATTACAGAGACCAGGAAATACCAGCCCTGGACTCTGTGAATCTACTAAATATCTGTCAGTCCTAGGTTAAAATGCTCCAAGTTACAGCAATACATAAATATTCATTATTATTACTTCCAACTTTACATTCCAGATGAACAAATACAGTTGTGTTTATACCTTGGAGTTCTGGAAGCATGATGCCTGTAACATTCTGTCACATAAATATCTTAGTTTAGTAAGATACTCCCAGATTGCAAGAAGATGAACAAAGAACCAAAGGTAAAGGGAATAATAACCAAGAAACACCTCCTCCCTCAACACACACACATGCCACACACACCCCACTAGCAGCTAACATCAGTAACCAAGCACTACACACATACCACGCACTATGATAAGAGCTTCACATATATTTTTTAATCTTTTTTTTTTAAGATTTTATTTATTTATTCATGAGAGACATGGAGAGAGAGGCAGAGACACAGGCAGAGGGAGAAGCAGGCTCCGTGCAGGGAGCCCAATGTGGGATTCGATCCCGGGTTTCCAGGATCAGGCCCTGGGCTGAAGGCAGCACTAAACTGCCAAGCCACCCAAGCTGCCCACATTCTTTAATATTGATAAAAAAATTTGAGACAGGTAGCACCACCCTTGCCATTTTGCAGATAGTGAAACTGCAGCTCAAAGGTTAGGTTCTCCCTGTATCACAGAGTTAGCAAGTGGCAGAGATACGATTCAAACCCAAGCACCTTAAGTTCAGAATCTGTGCTTTTATTTTTTTAAGATTTTATTTATTTATTTGAGAGAGGAAAAAAAAAAAAAACAGGAGAAGGACAGAGGGAAAGGGAGAGGGAAACTCAAGCAGACTCTGTGACTCATCGTCTAGGTGTTAAATTAGCTGCTATTTTCCCACGACCCTGATCATGACTTGAGCTGAAATCAAGAAGCAGAAGCTTATACAACCAGAGTCTATGGTTTTATACTCTGAAGATGGAAAGGACACACATAGCCTAGCTATTTTGCATGTCTGGAAGTCGGAATAGTAAAATACTGAAGAATTGGGAAATGGAAGGAAAAGTGAGACTTCAAGAAAGCATGCTGGACATGAGAAGTCAGATATGGAGAGATGAAGTATCAGAGTAGCAACTGCAGGAAACAGAACAAGGGAACTAGAAGAAACAGTTGTGGCATTTTCTTCTTCCTACATTTTTTGTCTTCTCCTTTCATATCTATTTCTCCCTTTTCCCCCATAACTTCAAATGTGTGTGCTGTTCTCTTCCTGTTTCTCTGAGTCACACTCATTCCATTTCTCTTTTTTGTTTTATCTAGTTCTTTTTTCTTAATCATGTTCTTCCTTTTACTCTCTCTTATTTTGCTCTTTCCCCAATATTTCCTTTATATCTTTCTCTGAACTTTCTCTTGATTTCTCTTGTTCTTTCCTTCTCTCCTTTACATGATTATAAAATTGTACTTAAAATTTATTAGATTTTGCTTGGATAAGATTATGTTTTATATTTCAAATAAAAATGTACATGAATGGGATATTTTCTTACCAAAATTGAACTTAAAATTAAGTTGCAAAAGCAAAACATATACATATATCTAAAAGGACTTGGATCTGGAATATAGAAATTACTCTTACAACTCAATAAAGAACACATACAACCCAATGAGATATGAACAGACACCACAAAGGAAAAATCTATGGAAGACCAACAAGCACATGTAAAGATGCTCAACATCTTTGCTCATCAGAGAAATGCAAATCAAAGCTCTGATTACATACTACTACATACCTGCTAGAGAGGCTATAATTAAAAACAATGACAATACCACATGTTGGCAAGGATGTGGAGCAACTGGAACCCTCATATATGATATATACATGTAATCATATCCTCAATCATGGTATGAATGCAAAGTGGTTCAAAGACTTTCAAAAATATGCTGGTAATTTCTTGAAAAGTTAAACATATACTTCATATATGATCTAGCAATCCCAAGGCACCTGGGTGGCTCAGTCAGTTGAGCATCAGGCTCTTGGTTTTGGCTCAGGTCATGATCTTAGGGTTGTGAAAGAGAGCTTGCATCAGCTCTGAGCTCAGCACAGAGTCTGCTTGAGATTCTTTCTCCCTCTCCCTCTGCCCCTCCCCTAGCTTGCACTCTCTCCCTAAATAATGTTTTTTAATCATATATATATATATGTGTGTGTGTGTGTGTGTGTGTGTGTGTGTGTGTATGATCCATCAATCTCATTTCAAAGTATCTATTCAGGAGAATTAAAACATATGTCCACACAAAGCCTTGTATGCAATGTTTATATCAACATTATTCATAATAGCCCAAAAGGGGAAGGGGAACCCAGCTCTTAATGTGATAGTATATCTGAACAATGAAATACTACTCAGAAAAAAATAAAAAGATTGAACTACTGATACATGCAATAGCATGGATGAGTCTTAAGAATATCTTACTAAGTAAAAGAAGCTAGACACAAAAAACTACATATTATGTGATGCCACTTATAGGAAATTCTAGAAAAGGCAAAACTATAGCATTCAAAAGATCAGTGGTTGGCTGGAAATGGGGTGAGGACAAGGAATGACTACAAAGAGAAGAAGATAATTTTGGGGGTCACTAAAGTGTGATTGTAGTGTTGGTTGTACAACTGTATCCATTTACCAAAACTCATTGAACTATACTTAAAATGAGTGGATTTTATTGTATGCAAATTATTATACAATAAAACTGAAAAAAATAAATTACTCTATTTGTATATGGCCTGCAATTGCTTACCTTTCTATGGATCAGCGGTTTCCCCAAAATATTAAAAGATAAACTTTAACAACGTAATGAGGACTCGTTTTCATTGTTTAGGTTGTAGTTTGTTTGTTGTGGGAGCAAGAAGACCGGGGTGACTTGTTTGCTACATAACAAGATTTACCTGGTTTCCCTGCACATGGCAGCCTTCAAAAATATTTAGTGATTGACTGATAAGGCACACCCAGGGGTGCAGCTGGTAGATCTGGTTAAACCCTGTGAGACAAATTTTCCTAAATACAGCACAAAATAAAATTGAGCCTTATTCCAAAATTTAATTTTAATTTGGGTAAAAGAATAGGCTAGAACACCTTGCCATATGTGGAAGTGAGAAATTCAACTCATAGCACTGACTCACATCAACAACACTTTAAAAGGTTCACATTGAATAAGATGAGACTAAGCATCCAGATTAATGACTGAATTGGACTAACACACATCAAAATGTATTAAAATCCAAGAGTTCATAGGTATAAAAAATACTTTTTGGCCATCTTTGAAGGTCAGGGTACCAGCTCATTACTCTAAAAACAAGTAAAGGAAAATAGGCACATTTAAAAAGAAGGACAAGATAAGAGGAAGGTGAGCCAGCACAAACACAGCACATGCACAAAAGCATATCTGTGCTACCGTGAAAAGTGGAAGACACAGGGCACAAGTCTGTAATGCGATCCCAGCCCAGGAAAAACAAACAAATCTATACCATGCTTTCATATGCTTGATAAAAACTCTGGGATGATATACTATGAAAAACAGCTATTCTTGCAGAATGGAAATGGGCATTACAGAGAAGGGCTCTTCATTCTGTATTTTCTATGACTTTTGTAAATATTTCAAGCCAATAAATTTTTTTTAAAAATTCATTTTCCAAGGAAAAAGATCTAATTGATTATGAACTATTTAATTGTGTGCTTCATTTAGTCCTTTCCCATTCTTTTCCAATGACCTCTGTGATGGAGCAGCACCCAGTTATTCACCTACTAAGAAAATATGAGACAGGAAACACACCCAGGCTGAGGAGGGGCAGGTTCCTGGTGAGGGAGGGAACAGGAGGTGCACACATCCCAATCGCATGCCAGCTGTCCCTGAGGCCAAGGCGAGGCCTTCTCGGCCTGGGAAGGTCCAGTTGAACTGTAATTTCTTTCTTTTAATCTCTAGTTATACAGTTTAACAAGAGTAGTGAAGGATACAATTAGAGAAGTTCTCAAATGCTTGCAGAACTGAACAGAATGTGGATTCCACAATAATTACAATGACTTTTCTAAGTGCTAGTAATTCTTACCCCTTTTGCCAGCTATGTCAGGTTCTCTGTATTAGCCTTCCATCTATGCACCTATGGTCCTTTGTATGTCCACATCTGTTAAGAGTGATGGCTCAGAGTGGAAGATCTTAAAGAGGGTAGACTGAAGAATACTGATCCAGTTTTAGGGCATTACAAAATAGAGAAGATTCTTAGTCTAAGAACCACGAATTCACAGTTTGGTGGGATTCCTGGAGGTCCACAGATCCTCCCAAATGTGTAAGGAAAAACTGTGTGTTCACAGGTGCATTTTCTCTCTCTCTTTTTTGTTAAACATAGGCTCCACCCCAGTGTGGAACCCAACATGGAGCTTGAATTCGCAACCCTGAGATCAAGACGTGAGCTAAGATCAAGAGTCAGATGCTTAACTGAGCCATTTTCTATCAGAGAACCAACAATTTTTATCACATTCTGAGAGGAAGGGATCTAGGCCCCTCAAAAACCTATAGCAGCCACTACTTTTAGAAAAGATGCCATTGTAAATTATCTTGGGGCTCCCATGCTGGTGACTGTACCTAGTGAGTTGGAGACAGGCAGGAGCTAAACTCTGCTTTGTGTAACAACAGAAGAAAAAATGCATAAAGAATGAGGATTGTTACAAGATGTTTTAGAGAGAACAGGAAAAAAAGAAAGAAAGAAAAGTCAGTCCCAAATGTGTGCCCAGGCAGGGGAGAACTCCTAGAGTAGGTCCCAAGAAGCCAAGGGAGTGCCCAGCACCAATGTAAACAAGCATGCCAGAATGATGTGGAAAGTCAGGAAAAGAACAACATAGCAACTCCATTTCTGTGTATCTACCCAAGGGAAATGACTGCTTTTATGTGTCTGCCACCAACAGACACATAAAGAATGTTCACAGCAGTATTATTCATCAAAGGCTCCCAAACTGTAAACAACTCAAATGACCAATCAGAGAATGGATAAGTTGCGTTATGTTCATAGAATGAAATCCTAAAAAAGTAATGAAAAAGGACAAACTACTCCTACATGCAACAACATAAACCACACAGGCATAATGGTGAATATGGCATAATGGTTATAATCGGGGATCCCTGGGTGGCGCAACGGTTTGGCGCCTGCCTTTGGCCCAGGGCGTGATCCTGGAGACTCGGGATCGAATCCCACGTCAGGCTCCCGGTGCATGGAGCCTGCTTCTCCCTCTGCCTATGTCTCTGCCTCTCTCTCTCTCTCACTGTGTGCCTATCATAAATAAAAAAAAATGGTTATAATCGCTTTGATTATAAACTTGAGAGACAGCTTTGTACGCATCCCACCTCTTATACCTCAAGTCCAAAATAATCAAATCCCTGTAAGACCTACCTTTCAAATATATCTAGAATCTAATTTCTTACTGACTCATCAACCTAATTTAAATTGCCATAATTTCTCCCCTGGCTATGACAAAATCCTCCTAACCAGTCTCCCTGTTTCCAACCCCTGCCTTCCTGCCTGTTAACTCTCTGCCTGGTGGGGGAGTAAGCCTATTAACACACAAGCCAGGGCCAATCAGCTTCTGCTCAAACCCCAACAATGGCCCTCTGCCCCCCACACCCTCAATAACCTTTCTGACTTCATCTGCTACCCTCAAGCCACCCGCTAGCTCACCCCAGCCACCCCACCTGTGTGCTGTTACTGGCACTTATGCAGGACACCTCTACCTCAGGGCCTCTAACCTGGATGATCCCTCTGCCTTTGCCTTTTCCCCAAGTTTTTTGTAGCTTTGATTCTGTCTCCTACTTAGGTCTCTGCTCAAATATCAGTGAGGCCTGTCCTGGCACTGCAAAAACACCCCTTTCCGGCCACGCTGCTACCTTGCTTTAGTTTTCTACATAGCATAGCATCCCCTGATGGATGCCTGGCACTTAGTTGGTGCTCAGAAGATGTTTCCTAAGTGGATGAACACACATATGAATAACTGAGTAAAAGAAATGAATGATATCAATTACATCAACTCTGGGATATCGAATAAAATCACACAACCTTAGGTACAATCTATATATTTTGTCATAAATATGAATTATTTTGACACAGGACACAGTCACAGGAGCCAGCAATTTACTGAATCCTATTCATAATGTGCCCCAAAAGTAAAACAATAAAGCAAAAGGAAACGTGCTCTTTCTTGAGTGTCTTACCATCTACTTGGCCTTATTAAGAAAGCGGTTACTATGATGTTTTAAGGGGAAAATGTGAGTATGGAGAAAAGTAATTTTGCAGGTAAAATGTTAGATCATTTCTAGATTGTCAGAAGTTCTCCATTAAAATTAGGCAAATGATGGCAGGTGCAACTTTTTTCAGATAAAATGTTTTGCAAAAGTAAGAGATATTTCCCAGGTAGCAGCATTATAAACGTTCTCAAGGGTCATAGAGGCCTACTCTGCCTGCAGATTAGCAACGGCTTTGCCAGAACAGGCGGGCTTTGATCTTATCCAGGAATGACGAACAACAGACCTCCCGTGCTCCTTGCCTGCTAGATGAAAACATGAGAACATAAAGGAGCCCTGGTGCTTCTTTCCTTTTATCCTTGAACAAACACAGACACAAAGCAGATGTGACTTCACTAAATATGAGCTGGTTCAACTGATGCACAGTTTTGATTGCACTTCTAAGGGTTACACATTGTGATGTTCCCACTCAGTGTGACTGAATCCAGGCAAAAGACGAAAGCAGCCCTCCGCTCCACAGACATAAAAGTTTATTTGAGGCATAAATTCTGGGTACGCTAACAATCCGGGAAATGGTACAGGATTATTTTTCGATAACCCAAACTGCAAAGTTGAACTATCTGCTCGTTAGAACAATTGCTACCAGAGAGAGTTGACTCACGCTGTTTGAAGAAGTACCTTGAACGCCTTCCCAGGGCTCAAGGAAGAAGAAACTCCTTAATAAAATTCTCACTTAGAGAAGGTGGAGAAGTCTATAGGAAAATCACAATTTAACCAAGCAAAATTAAGAAATGTTTATTTTAAAAAAGAGGAGGAAAAAAAGGAATAATGTGATAGTCATAATGCTGTTATGTGGAACACAATTATAAAAAGGCATTTAAGTGGCTCTACCTAAACTATACAAAGAAAAGCACACCTAAGTGTTCCTTCACTCAGAATTCAAATGTTAGTCCCATTACCAAAAACAGAGACTGCCATGGTGGATATTCAATAAATGCTAATATAATCAAAATTCAATTCTAAAATGTAAATCTCATTCTTCCAAGACTTCCTGACTAAATCACCTCAGAAAAAAAAAACCTCCTCAGACCTGTATAATACTTACCACCCAATAATAATTATAAATGGTTTATTGTTGTTCTTTATTTTATACACAGAAGCTTATCTCCCCAACTTATTACCCAACTCCATCAAATTCAGAGACCAAGCATTAAATTTCTTTTGAATAACCCAACAGTACCTAACCATGGAGAAACACAGAGTGGGATTAAATATGAAACATCTCGCCCCATTCATTCTAAGTGAACACAAAACATAATCACTGGCTCTCACTCTTTTCCTCTCTCACTCTCTTCTCTCTTCTCTCTCTCTCTCTCTCTCTCTCTCACACACACACACACACACACACACACACACATACACACACGTTCTTGCGTGGCTCTTCATGAGCTGCTTCTTTGAAGACCCAATAAAATATGTATGCAAATGGAGGGAACCTGGAGAATGAGCCCATTCTACTGAGCCCCATGCTCCACATTCACTGAGCTTAGAAAAGACAGAGCTAGTGTTTCTGTGGTATTTAGGAAGCACTGGCCGTGCGTCTGAATAGGAAATGAGAAGAAACCACCTGACAATTTGCCACTCTTAAACATGTAACCTTCCTTCCTTCACTGCTGCTTGGTCCTACTTAGTGTGACATGCCTCCCTGGAGAGCTGGCTGGTCTAGTGACACATCTTTTCCAAGGAGTCTGTGGGAGATTTCCTCCAGAGACTCATACCACCTTGGTTTGCTGAGACAATCACAAACTTAATCTGGGAATGCTGTTATCTTCTTTATTACTGAAGCAAATGTGGGCCATTGATAAATAATTTATACTCACCAATCAGATCTGCATGAAAAAAAAGCATAGCATTATCAAGGCAATTCAGTTAAGAGGGGTATTTCAAAACAGTATATTGCTCAATGAGATATCACCTCACACCTGTTAAATGACTATTATAAAAAAGACAAAACAGAGTTAGCAAGGATGTGGAGAAAATTTAATCCTTGTGCACCGTTGGCTAGAATGCAAATTGGTCCAACTACAATAGAAAACAGTATCGAGGTTACTCAGAAAAGTAAAGATAGAGCTCTCATATGATCCAGCAATTCCACTTCTGGGTATTTATCCAAAGAAAACAAAAACACTAACTCAATAAGATATATGCAATCCCACTTTCATTGCAACATTTACAATAGCCAAGATATGAACAACCTAAGTGTCCATCAACAGATAAATGGATAAAAAAAATGTGGTACATATATATATTATGTATTAGTTAGTGGAATTTTAGCCATAAAAAAGAATGGAATCTTTCCTTTGGTGATAACATGGATGAAACTTGAAAGGGCATTATGCTAAGGTAAATGAGTCAGAGAGAAAGAAAAATATCATATGATCTTTTATATGTAGAATCTGAAAACAAACGAACAACAACAAAAAAAAAAACAAGCTCCAGATACAGAAAACAGATCAGTGGTTGTCAGAGTCAGGGCCTGGAGAAGGGCAAAACAGGTGAAGGAATAAAAAGGTACAAACTTCCAATTTTAAAATAAATAAGCCATTGAGTTGTAATCTACAGTATGGCAACTATAGTGAATAATACTGTATTGTATACTTGCAACTTGCTAAGGGAGTAAATCTTAAAAGTTCTCATCACAAGAAAAAATATGGTGACATATGCTAACCAGACTTATTGGGGTGATCTTTCATAATACATACAAGTATCAAATCATTACACCTGAAACCAATATAACATTGTATGACAATTATATCTCAATAAATAAATAGTGCATTGTTGTATGTACGTGATTTTTCTTTCAAAGATCTCAAGTGTTCTCTTATCAGGGTGTGTGTGTGTGTGTGTGTGTGTGTGTTTGTGTGTGTGTGTAAGTGAGAGAAACAGAATTATTTTGTTTAGTTTCTTAGTTGAGTCTAATTCTCTTAATGGCTACCTAAGAATGACTATAAAAGTGAGAAAAAACATGCTTCCAGACTCCCTTTCAAATTCACAAAATTACTTTTTCTTACTAAATAGCCAAACAATTCAAAACTGAGTAGTTGCCCAGGTCAGGTCCAAACTCAAAAGAGGTAACCAATCTTCCAACGTTCCTCTACTGGACTTGCAGTTAGTACATATAAGTGCATATGTTTAAAATGTTGACAAAAAATTATTCATGAAATTTGCATTTAATTAGTTCTCAATTCTACAATTTACTCTGCTCCCAATTCAGAGCTCTGAAAATGCCCACAATCACTTAAATTCTTTGTTCTCACATTATTGGTAGTATTGCTATCCTTGCAATTCTTGTTTCCTCACTGATGATACTATCCATTTTTTGGTAAAGATCTGTTCATTTATTTGAGAGAAAGAGAGAGTAAAAGAGTGTGTACACACACAGGGGAGAGGCAGAGGGAGAAGAAGAGAATCTCAAGCATATTCCTTGATAAGCACAGAGCCCTATGGGCTGATCTCTCAACCTCAAGACCATGACCCAAGCTGAAACCAAGAGTCACATCCTTAATAGACTGAGCCACCTAGGCACCTCACCATTACCCATTTTTGAGAATAGTCACCTCCAACTAGTTCTGTACACAAGGACTCATATAAAACCACTACTTTGATAGATTTAAGAAGTTTGAATTTGGTAATTTCATACAGCCCAAACCTAACATATGCTTATAAACATCTTCAACTTCTCTCTTCTTCATGCTATTCATTCAAATATGAAGTTTCCTCTAATCAAATTCCATAAGGTTAAAAAAAATTCCATAAGGTTTACCTGCTATGTCTCTTGTTCTACTTTCATGGCAACAATTATCCATTTGCTAAATTGCACTGAAATGCCTATCTCACCACCTCAGCAGCAGGACAGCTGTAACTATGTCCATGCTTGACTCTCCATCATTCATATCTCCCATTCCAAGTCAGTCTCAAGACCAATGATGAATTTCTTACAATACTGCTTTTGACATATTTTCCCATTCAAGAATTCTGCATCCAATAGAAATATATTTACATCATCCTGAGTGTCCTCCACCAAGTCTTCTAACTTATGCCATTACTTCATTAACTTTTCTCATTATCCTGTAAGATTATCTATCCTAGGCAAGAAAATACCCTGTCACAAACCCATAGCTTCTTTTACTTTCATAAGAGACTTATGTGCTTTAGTCTGTCATCTGAATAATTCAGCCTATCAGCGTTCCACAATTAAGTTCCTTCTAACTTCAAAGTCCTGAAGAAATAATTTCTCTGGGAAGGCTTCTCTAATTAACTTTAAAACACTCAATTAATGCTACAATATTACAAAGAAATAATATTTCATTGTTCTCACATTTCTTCCTACCTGAATTTTAGATATATTATCTCCAAACCATCTCTTCCTTCTAGAATGTCTGCAGAACATATCCACTGGGGTCTCCCATATTCCATAGGGAGTAAGACCTTCCTTCTAATCTTAGTGAGGACTATGATGATCATTCCCTAATATTTGGGTAAGTTATTTTTTTTTTGACTCCCAAGAGCATGCCATGGGAGGGGAGGGAAATGGAGGGGAAGAGACAGGAAAGGGAGAAGGAGGAGAGACTCTTAAGCAGACTAAACACAGAGCCCAACATGGGGCTCGATTTCAAGACCCTGAGATCATGACCTCAGCCACAATTAAGAGTCAGATGCTTAACCAACTGAGCCACCCAGATGCCCCTTATTTTTATTTTTTTAAATAATCTTTATACCCAACGTGGGGCTCAAACCCTCAACCCCACAATCAAGAGTTGCATACTCCACCAACTGAGTTAGCCTGGTGCCCCAGAGTAAGTTATTTTTTTAATTGCAAAACAGTATTTGAGATTCTAAAATACCATTTCCCTGAGGAAACTCATGGGTGATGAGTCACTGGATAGAGAGGGAAAATCATAAGTTTGAAATACAAATTTTATAATCTATCATACAAGAATAACTAAGCCACAGGAATAGATGAAATTTTAAAAAAATGGAAATAAAGGAATGCAAAGGGAAGGGGCAAAACCTGGGGAAATCCATAACTTTTAGTACATGTTGAGAGACAAAAACAAGTGAGATTTCATTTGCTGGGATCTGACTTTAAGACATCACACAGCACTCACATAACTCCAGCCTTACTCCAACAGAATTAGCCAAATTCCCTATTAAGTTTTTATGGGCCATTATACCTACTCTTCAGTTTAAAGATAGGAAGATAGAGGAAGAAACTAAACTCATGATGAGTTGACATTGACTTATGAATGTCCAGGTCAGAGAATTAAAAATGGACTGTGATCCAAAGCAGCAATCATTCAGATATAGTACTCATGAAATATTCTGAAAGAAAAGTCACTGCTTATTCCATAAAGTAAAGTGTCAGGTATTAGTGGAAAAATCTGAATTGCAGCCATATTTTAGTCAGCTGATTTTCTAAGTGGAGTAATCATAGAGTTTCAATTACTATTTTCTTTTCTCCTGGGGAAACAACGAAATACTGATTACATTCCACCACATTTACTACCTGCTCTTGATTCTGTGGAAGGAAATAAAGACCCTTGTTTTCTAGTATTGTGCCAAGATTGTAAAGCTTCTCAAAATCACAACCAAATATTATGTTCATTTTAGGAAACCAAGCCTACAGATCTCAGGGAATGCAAAAATTAATTTGTCCATCAGTTTCTTATGTTATCAGTTCCCATAAATGTCATCAAAGTAGGACTAAACACCAAAAAATTTTGATTTTCTTTATTATGACATACGTCTTCTATCAATGACTTCCTAAATAACTAATATTTTAAATATTATGCCTCAGGAACACAGTTATAGGAATCACTTGAAACTGAAGATGTACGTAATTTATTAATCACATATTCCACCCAACCCCACCCCCCAACACTGTTAGAATAACCTTCACAATTGCAAATTAATATTTGCTGAATGTCCAACAGGGGCATAAAACATGAAGCCAGACAAGGAACAATAGAATAGAACATGAACCACTAGAAAATAAGAAACTGTCCAGCTCCTTCCAGACAGCCTGGTGAAGAATAGGATGATCTATTTCTAACTCTTATAAACTTTAGTATGACCTTATGTAACAGTTGCACATTTCATTCCAAGCCAAAAGAACTTTTTCTTTTTGGAAAATATTCACCATAATGTTGAGCTTCAGGTTACAGGGTCTAGATTTCCAAGTTCAATACCCAATAAATCCTTGATTTTCATTTTGCAACCTGGGGAGACAGTTGTCAAGGCTATAGACTCCAACTGCCCTGCCCTCCCATAAAGTAACATATCATTCTGTGTATTTTATAGTTACCTCTTACACTAGACATCTCTCTGAAGTGTGCCATACTCACCACTCCCCTTGTCATCTTTTAGATAGTTGATTATGGACCCTTCTCTTTGGGTAACAACTAGGGTAAACTAGAGTTTCACACCTCATCTGAAGAGAGCCATCTTGAGGCTCTACAGTACCAAAGAGGTGGCCTTCGTTGAAGAGAGGTCCACTATGCTCGATGGCATCTGAGTAATAAGGTGACCATGTGCTTTATCTTTATTTCCAAAGAAACCTTTAAAAGAACCCCTGTAATTACACTGGGACAGTAGGTAAAAACCATGATTGTCTCAGAAAAATAGGATATGTGGTTATAACCAGTTAGCCCAAAGAGATCCTCTCTGCATAAATGAGAGAAGAAAGCCAGCAAAAACACACAAAGTGAAAGCAGTAAGCAAAAATCCTGAGGCAGAAAAAAAGAAGTAGGTAATTGTGAATGAACAGATGAGATGAGATAAACAGAAATGGAGAAAAACTTGTCAATGACATCAGGAAAAGTACTGAATATCTCAGACACTAAACTAACAACTTTAGATATCTCATTGCACTTAACCTCCAAAGCAATTCTATAAGATAACTTAGATTACTCTCCATTTTACAAGTAAGTTTAGCGAAGATATCTGCTTAAGATAATGCTGCTACTTAATATCACCCAGGCAACAAAAACACCTGAGTCATCATAATAACAAAATACCAGGGCAAAATGTTTTGTTTTGTTTTGTTTTTTTAGGGCAAAATGTTCTAAAAATGCTATGCACATTCCAGAGGAGAGCTCAAATAGAGTAGTAGAGTGTGGAAGAAAATGCTAGAAATTAAATTTACATTCTTTTATCTACCATTTAAAAATTTATGTTTGTGTATGTTTAATAATATATACAACTCAGTACTATAGCAACAAACATATATAATTTGTAAGTCAACTTATATCTATTACACTCACTCTCTTTCTGATGGGGCACACAATCAAAATGTTGAAAGACCACTGCCCTAGAGTTCAGAGCAATGGTTGCCAACTTCTGAGGCAACAGTTCCCACAGTCACTGTGGCATCAACAGGACTAATTTCAAACTACTAGAGCCAGGGGTACAGCCATGAGGACCAGGTGATGGTGATTCCGACTGATTTGTGTTCTCCTCCCCTTCTCTATTAGACGCTCTAACAATAAACTCCCATCAACTCAATAAACTGAGCTTGAAATGTCAAAAGCATCATTTTATACTAGAAGTTTTAAAGGTCCTAAACCAACACTTCAAATAATATGCTTTTAAACCCAGACATGAAATTATTTTTACCGCATGTACAATCCCACAGAATTATAAAGCTATGTGTCTATAGTCTTGTTAAAGTATTTCAACAGGGTGGCCATGACACTGAGCAGGCTCCATTGGCTTGGTAGCCCACATAAGTAAACCACAACCAAAGCCAGGGTCAATGCCTTAGAATCCAAGAAAATGAAACCAATCACAAACAGCCAACAACTAGGTTTTCCCAAATTGCATAATACTGTACCTATAAACAATCAAATAACTGCTTTGCTTTTGCACCTTCTCTATAACAATCTCACCCCTAGCTCCTGTCATTGGAACACTCCTAACCACTTCTGCTATACTACTGCCCAATTCCAATTGATGTTTGTCCAAATAAACTTCAAAAAAAACCACAAAAAAACAAAAAACGTAATGTGCCTCAGTTTACCTTTTAACAGTCCAGAGGCTCAAATGCATAAGCAGGATTTTAACTATCACGGATGAACAATCTCCTTTAAAAAAAAAATTAAAAGATTTCATTTTAGACACCTAAAAACTCATCTTAATTTCAACAGCCTTTTATTTTTTTAAGATTTTATTTATTTATTTATTTATTTGAGAGAGAGAGAGAGCACTACCAGACAGACAGAGGGAGAGGGAGAAGCTGACTCCCCACTGAGCAGGGAGCCCAAAGTGGGGCTCAATTTCAGGACCATAACCTCAATCTCAGATCATAACCTGAGCCAAAGGCAGACTTAACTGAGCACCCAAGTGCCCTCAACAGCTCTCTTTTAGTAATAAAAGGCCTCTCTCCTATGCTAAGATCCTCTGAATGGCTAAGCTAGTTTCTCCTATTGCATCGTCAGTTGAGATTATGGCTAGTTTTCATACATACATAATAACTTTTTGAATACATGAAAATGTTTCTTTAACTCAATTGTTCTTCTTTCTCTATTTGATCCAAATTCATCTCCAACTATATGTGACTCTTAGGAATTACTCTATGTTGTGATAATGCTTTAGGCAGAGTACTTAAAAAATACCTCTTTGGAATATGCAAGGGAAAATGAGGGTAGGAAGCAGCTGCTGTGACTCTCCTACTTAAGAATTTGTAGAAATTCAAAGACAGTTCTAGAAGTGTCGAGAATCCTTATGTATTAATTAGAATCCAAAGGACAAGAGTAATTGCTAAAATTTGATTCTGAAGAAAAATGCCCAAATTAAGAGTCCAGCTGAGAACCTCTCCTCCTGCCTGCTTTCCCTTCCACGTGGCTCTCTCTTCCATCTCTTTCCTTAGGTCATGGAGAGCCAATATCTTTCTCATCCTCTCTCTTCCTTTCTCATTCTCCATCTCCCCACTTCTAATCTTCTTTCTTCATTGACTAAACACAGTATATAAATCTGTTTTTTTATAAATCTGTATTTTAAATATCCATTTAATATACATTGATGTCTTCTTTTCTCAATTTAAAAATATAAACTTACAAAAACTTAGAAATAACTAAATACTACCTAGTACATAATAGATGATTATTAGCATTAATCCACATTAACTAGCCCCCTTTGTTGTTTTTGTCTTGCAACTAGCCCTTACTTGACTACTTTGTCAAGATCAATTGCCCTAAATGAAGAAGACAGGATTCCCCACCTTAACACTAGCCTTTCCACCACCAGCCTTCTAGCCATAATAGCTCTTTAAAAATCCACAGACCAGACTGTGAAGGAGAAGCTTCAGGTGGAACAGGACATCTGATCCAGTAGTTGGACTATCTTATTGAGTTTCAAGCTCCCCTACGGTTGTTTTTCCTGCTACAACTTACATACCCATCTTTTGAACTGAACACAGGGATGGGAAGAAGGATTTTCTATATTCTCCTTAGCACAAAAGAAATCAGCCAGCATTCTTTTTAATGCTTTTATTAAATGCCAAGGGAAATATCAAAGAAAATATTTACAATCCCTTTTTTTGTTTGTTTTTTTTTTTTAAGATTTTATTGGAACGCCTGGGTGGCTCAGCGGTTTAGCACCTGCCTTCAGCCCAGGGCGTGATCCTGGAGACCCAGGGTCGAGTCCCACATCGGGCTCCCTGCATGGAGCCTGCTTCTCCCTCTGCCTCTCTCTCTGTGTGTCTCTCATGAATAAATAAAATCTTTTTTAAAAAATAAAGATTTTATTTATTTATTGAGACAGAGAGAGAGAGAGAGAGGCGCAGAGACACATGCAGAGGGAGAAGCAGGCTCCATGCAGGGAATCTAACATGGGACTCAATCCCGGATCTCCAGGATCACACCCCAGGCTGCAGGCGGCGCTAAACGCTGCGCTACCAGGGCTGCCCAACCTATGGTTTTTCAAGCAACAGGTTATTGATATTCTGTGGGCCACATCCAACCATGCACATAGTCTTCCCTGTGATCAAGGTCAGGAAGCCAACCTTAAACTCCAGACATCACAGGCCATTTGCACCATGAGGGCAGAAACAGTATCTGTATTATTATACAATAAGATCTCCAGTGCCTATCAAATACCTAACACTTAAAGAACTGTTCAGTAAATACTTAATAAATCAATGAATGATGCAGACATATAAATTCTTACCTTTCGAAAGAAACACCCCTCCCAAGAAGTAGGTAATAGCCATGTGCATTACAGGAACTAGCTGAAAGAATTTCCTTCTCTTAGTAACAAGACAGATATTCTTTCAAAACTCCCTCACAGAAATCTAGCTTGTATTACATTTGAAAACAAATTCAAATGAGGAGGGTTTTTTCCCTTCATCCATGTAAATCAAACCACAGTAGCAAACCCAGGTATGTTTTAAAATACATTATTCATTTCATCACAGCATAGCTCTTTTTCAAGAGGACAGAAGGAGTAGTTTGTAACTGTCTGCCATCCCTTAACAGCTGCTATTTAAATTGCAAGGTGTCATTCTGTTGTAAATTATATCTTACCTACGGAAATTACACTAGCTTTGCAAACACCAAGCAAATCTAGACAAATTAAGTACAAAATTACTAACACTATGCGCTGGCACACACAAGCTACCTCAGGAAAGGTGAAAAACAATGCCTTCAAAGACTAGTACATAATCACAGGTGGTGAAATAAAGACACTGGAATAGTAGCTTTCGTCAAGCCCAGAAACAAAGTCTGTGACTTGCACACCATCTTTTCTAGAGCTACCAGTGGTAACTGTTAACTCTTCCACTAAGCCCACACAAGGTCCAAACTAAAGAAACTCACAGCAAGACGGAGGTCACCAGAATCACATATGATTACCTTGAAATAATAAATATGAAATTAAAAACAATTTTAGCAGAGAACCTGGGTGGCTCAGTGGTTGAGCGCCTGCCTTTGGCTCAGGTCATGATCCCGGGGTTCTGGAATCAAGTCCCACATCAGGCTACTTGCAGGGAGCCTGCTTCTCCCTCTACCTATCTCTCTCTGTGTCTCTCATGAATAAATAAATAAAATCTTAAAAAAAGAAAAACTTAAGCATTTCAAGTAAGAAAGGAAGAAAAGAAGGAAATTTTCACTGTATTTTAACATCTCTATCTCTGATTCCTTATAAATTGGGGTTAGGGAAAAAACATCCCTCATTAATCCTTTGCTAGTAACTTTGCTAGTTACTTTACACAAATTATTTAATTTAATTTTCAAACACGCCTGAATGGCTATATTACCATCGTCTCACAGTATGCATACTGAGATGGTGTGGGATTAAATAACCCCTCAAAGCCACATTCCTCATGAGCGGCAGAGCCACGGTCTAACCCTCATTTAGTCTGACTCTATTACAACAATACAGGAAAAAGAAGATCCCTGCCAAAAACTGAATGCCAAAACCATGGTTCCAGGAGAGAAGTAAGCCCTAATACCTTAAGGAACTCATCATCACATATAATGAATTAACCCCTCCTCTGCATCTGGAATGGACTGATTATGACCATCCTTCAGAGTCCTGAGAAAACTGACACTTATATTATCTGTGTTCTGTGACAGATGAGGAATCCTGGTGAGAAAGGAGAGAATGGAGTGTCTGCCAGTTTCCTAGTAAATGTGCAAAAACATGTTTTCCGAGATCCAGTAGTGCTGCTCCTAGGGAACTACCCTAGCAAAAACATGCCATGGGCCTTTCGTAATCCAGTAAAGCCCTTTTCTCACGATAATATTTTATTACCTACATCCATAATTAAAGGCAATAAACTAGCAAAAATAATGAAACTCATGGGGAAAAAAAGGCTAGTGGAAATAAAGATGGAATTTTTTTTCTGTCCACGTTCATGGACCCAGACAACAAAGAGACATGCACGTGTAATTTAGGAATGAATACACGCATATGTTATGAATACTAAAACCAAAGAAAAGGAATGGTTAACACAAAAGTCAGGATAGCAGTTATCTGTGTGGGAGAAGAAAGGGGACAGACACAATAAAGTCAGGGGCACAAAAAGGGCTTCGGAGGTCCTAGTAGGTTCTAGTTCTTAGCTGGTTGACAGGCAGTCACATTGCTATTTTTCTAATAGTACCACTAGTGGAGACTTTCTTCCCCACTTGCATTGCTTCTTTCTGGTGGCAGGAAGTCAAACAGTGAAACTGTGGCATCTTTCCACCTTTTTATTTACAAGTGCCTGCAGTAGTGAAGAGGCTTCCTGATTACCTGAATGCAGCCTACAACCAGCAGAGAGGTCTGCTTGATTCTAAATTCAGAATTAGCATACCCACTGGGCCAAAATACTTAAAGCCAAATTTTCAAACCAAGCCTCTATTATATAAAAGCTGAAATTTTGGTCTCCATCTCCCAGCCCTCAGCTCAATTTGTTGTAGTGAGAAAAGAAAAGGGCTATCCAACTTTCAAGCCTTATTATAAAGCTACAGTAATTGAGATAATATGATATTTGTGAAAAATAGATTAATGGGACAAAACAGCACAGAGAAATAGACCCACATGATTATAGTCAACTATATCTTTGACAAAGGAGCAAAGGTGATACATGGAGAACAAAATTGTCTTTTCAACAAATGGTGCTGGAAACACACAAGAAAAAAAAGTCTAGACACAGACCTTACACCCTTCACAAAAATTAACTCAACCTAAATATGAAATGCAAAACTATAAAACTCTAGGAAGATAACAAAGGAGAAAATCTAGGTGACCTTGGATATAGTGATAACTTTTTAGACACAATACCATAGGAACGATCCATGAAAGGAAGACTTGATAAGTGGAACATCATGAAAAGTAACAATTTCTGCTCTGCTAAAGACACTGTCAGGAGAATGGACAACAAGCTACAGGCTGAGAGAAAATATTTACTCCCAAAAGCACCATATTTGATAACAGACTATTATCCAAAATATACAAAGGACTCATAAAATTCAACAATGGGAAAGCAAATAGCAAAATTAAAAACTGGACAAAAGACCTAAACAGACACTTCACCAAAAAAGATTCACGGTGGTATTATAACCACATGAAAGGATGCTCACATCATAGGAAATACGCAAATTAAAATAACAATGAGATATAACTACATTCCTTTTTTTTTCTTTTTTTAATAATAAATTTATTTTTTATTTTTTATTTATAACTACATTCCTAATGAGAATGTTTCAAATCCAAAACACTAACACCATCAAATGCTAGCGAATGCCCATATCTCTATGTCTCTCATGAATAAATAAATAAAATCTTTTTTAAAAAGACTATTTGGTAGTTTCTTTTTTTAAATATTTTTTTAAGATTTTATTTATTCATTCATGACAGACACAGAGAGAGAGAGAGAGAGAGAGAGGCAGAGACACAGGCAGAGGGAGAAGCAGGCTCCATGCAGGGAGCCCGATGTGGGACTCGATCCCGGGTCTCCCGGATCACACCCCGGGATGAAGGTGGCGCTAAACCGCTGGGCCACCGGGGCTGCCCCTATTTGGTAGTTTCTTACGAAACTAAACATACCCTTGACATCTGACCCATAAATTATGCTCTTTGGTACTTATCCAAATGAGCTAAAAACCTAGGTCCACACAAAATCTGCACACATATGTCTATGGCAGTTCTATTTATAACTGCAAATTTTAGAAGCAATCCATATGTCCTTCAGTGGATGAATGGATAAAGAAACTGTGGTACATCCAGACAATGGACTATTTCACAGCACTAAAAAGAAATGAGCTCTCAAGCCTTGAAAAGACATGGAGGACTCTTAAACGCATATACTAAGTAAAAGATGTCAGTCTGAAAAGGCTATATATTGTACGACTTCAATAACATGGCATTCTGGAAAAAAGCAAAACTGTAGAAAAAGTAAAGGATAAGAAGCTAGAATGGGAGAAAATATTTGCAAATTATGTATCTGACAAAAGTAATAACCAAAAAATATAAGGAACTCACAGAACTCAATAACAAAAAAAGAAAAGAAAAAAAATCTGATTTTAAAATGATCAGAGAATCTGAATAGACATTTTCCCAAAGAAGACACAAAAATAGCCAACAGGCACAGGAAAAGGTACTCCACATCACTAGTCATCAGGGAAATACAAATCAAAACCACAATGAAGTATCACCTCACACCCGTTAGAATGGCTATCAAAAACACAAGTGATATAAAGTGTTGATGAGGATGTGGAGAAAAGGGAACCACTGTGCACCATTGGTGAGAATGTAAATTGGTGCAGCCACTATGTAAAACAGTTTGTAGGTTCCTCAAAAAAATTAAAAAATAGAACTACCAGGGCACCTGGTGACTCAGTTGGTTAAGAGTCTGACTCTTGGTTCAGATCATCATCTCAGGGTCATAGGATCGAGCCCTGCCACCAGTATGCACTCAGCAGGGCATCTGCCTGAGATTCTCTGTCTCCTTCTCCTCTGTCCCTCCCCCACTCCTTGCACACTCTCACTCTCTCTATATAAAATAGTAAATACATTTTTTAAAAATAAGAACTATGATATGTGATTCAGCAACCTTACTTCTGGATATATGTCTGTAAGAAATGAAATCACTCTTTAAGAGATCTCTGTACTCCCATTCACTGCATTGTTTATAATATCCAAGAAATGAAAACAACCTAAGTGTCCAATAATGAATGGATTTTTAAAATATGGTATATATCACATACAATGGAATATTATTGAAATGGAGTACTAATGGAATATAGATGATAGAGTATTATTCAGCCATTAAAAAGGAAGGAAATCTTACCATTTGCAATAATGAGAATGGACCTTGAGGACGTTATGCTAAATGAAATAGGTCAGAGAAAAACAAATATTCTATTATCTCACTTACATGTGGAATCAAACAAAACTGAATCCATGGAAATAGAAAGATTAGTGGTGGTTGTGGTGGGAGGGAGATAGGGAAAGTACATGAAGTCAGTCAAAAGATACAAACTTCCAGTTATAAGATAGGTAAGTTCTGTAAATATAAAATACAGCATGGTGGGATCCCTGGGTGGCGCAGCGGTTTGGCGCCTGCCTTTGGCCCAGGGCGCCATCCTGGAGACCCGGGATCGAATCCCACATCAGGCTCCCAGTGCATGGAGCCTGCTTCTCCCTCTGCCTGTGTCTCTGCCTCTCTCTCTCTCTCTCTCTCTCTCTCTCTCTGTGACTATCATAAATAAATAAAAATTTTAAAAAAAAAATAAAATAAATAAAATAAAATACAGCATGGTGACTATAGTTAACAATATTGTATTGTGTACTTGAATGTTGCTAAGAAAGTAAATCTTAAAAGTTCTCATCATACGAGCGTAATCTGGCTGGCTTAGTTGGTGGAGCATGCAACTCTTGATCTTAGAGTTTTAGGTTTAAGCCCCACTCAAAATAAAATCTTGGGGCACTTGGCTGGCTCAGTCGGTCTTGGTTTCAGCTCAGGTTATGATCTCAGAGTCATGGGATCGAGCCCCACATTGAGCTTCATGCTCAGAATAAAGCCTGCTTGAGATTCTCTCTGTCCCTATCCATCTGTCCCTCCCCACATTCGCACTCACTCTCTGTCTCTGTCTCTCTCTCTCTCTCAATCTCTCTCTCAAATAAATAAAATCTCTTTTAAAAATCTTTATAAAAAGTTCTCATCACAAGAAAAAAATTATACCTATGCAAGGTAATGAATGTTAAGCAAACTTTGTGTGGTAATCATTTTGCAATAGACAGATAGATAGATAATATATATATAAAATGATAATATATATAAAATATATATATAATCATGTGGTACAACTTAAACTAATACAATGATGTATGTCAATTACAGGAAAAAGGATCAGGGTTGATGGGGTTAGAATGGAGGGAAGGATGAATAGGTGGAGCATGGAAGATTTCTAGGGCACTGAAACTACAATGTGTGATAGTAAAATGATAGATACACATTATTATACATTTGTCAAACCCCACAGAACATTCACCAGCAAGAGTGAACCTTGGTGTAAAGTGTGGACTTTGGGTGATAACGATGTGTCAATAGAGATTCATGCATAGTAACAAATGTACCACTCTTGGTAGGGATGTTGACGGTGGGGGACGCTATGCATACCTTGGCACAAGGGGTATATGGGACTTCTCTGTACTTTACATTCAATTTTCCTGTGAACCTAAAACTGCTCTAAAAATGGTGTCTATTTTTAAAAAGGAGCAGGGCTACTTCTGGGCTCTAAGCAATTAGTTTTATTACTATATCTATATAATTTATGTCCAGGGATCCCTGGGTGGCACAGCGGTTTGGCGCCTGCCTTTGGCCCGGGGCGCGATCCTGGAGACCCGGGATCGAATCCCATGTCGGGCTCCCGGTGCATGGAGGCTGCTTCTCCCTCTGCCTGTGTCTCTGCCTCTCTCTCTCTGTGTGTGTGACTATCATAAATAAATAAAAATTAAAAAAAAAATTTATGTCCAGATATTGGTACACACATACCTATACACACACACACACACACACACACACACAGGTGTATACATTACATCTTTGAACGTGTGTTTTACTTCACAATAGAAGTTTTTTTAAAAGCAATACATCGTGACTTCAAAGATAAATGACAATTACAATGAATTTGTAGCAATATGAGAAAGTACTTATAAAATTAAATTAAACAAGCAGAATATAAATCTGTCCAGCCTTAAGAAGAATGGAATTAGCCTTGGAAAAAGTCCCCAAGGACTGAAGTGAGCCCTCTGTAGTTGGCAGAACCCAAAATGTGGCAAGAACAACTGCAGGTAGGAGACAAACACGAGGAAGCTGATGCTGGTCTAATATTGGCAACTCTTGTCTTTCCCCTTCCCTTTCTACTCCTCCAACAAGTGATAATTATCCAGCAAGAGGAGCAGTTGCCTTTGCTCTCTTGCTTTCTCACTCCTTGGGCTTTCTGCTTCAACTGTAAAATGACCCTACGGGGCACCTAGATGGCTCAGTTCAGTGTCCCACTCTTGATTTCAGCTTAGGTAATGATCTCAGATCTCAGGATAGTGAGATCAGGCTCCAAGCTGGCTGTGGAGTCTGCTTAAGATTCTCTTTCTCCCTCTTTCTATACCCCTCCCAAACTTCTCTTTAGAAGAAAGAATAAAAGAAAGAAAAGAAAGAGAAAGAAAAGAAAGAAAAGTAAAGAAAAGAAAAGAAAAGAAAAGAAAGAAGAAAGAGAAAGAAAGAAGAGAAAAAAGAAAAGAAAAGAAAAGAAAAGAAAAGAAAAGAAAAGAAAAGAAAAGAAAAGAAAAGAAAAAAGAAAGAAAAGAAAAGAAAGAATAAGATCCTAACACCCTAAATCTGCCCCTCTCCCAGAAAGCAGAAAGACTGACCAATGGGCCCTGGATTATGGATTGTGGATTGGGACACTGATTAAGCAACTACAATCTGCACCAAATAGTAGCTCCTAATATTGTAGGATTACAAAAAGTATGTGCTGCTCTTCTTATTTTCATGTACTAATAATTCTGCTTTTTGGGATCCCTGGGTGGCGCAGCGGTTTGGCGCCTGCCTTTGGCCCAGGGCACGATCCTGGAGACCCGGGATCGAATCCCACGTCGGGCTCCCAGTGCATGGAGCCTGCTTCTCCCTCTGCCTATGTCTCTGCCTCTGTGTGTGTGTGTGTGTGTGTGTGTGTGTGTGTGTGTGACTATCATAAATAAATAAAATTTTTAAAAAATGTTCTGGGGACACCTGGGTGGCTCAGCAATTGAGTGTCTGCCTTTGGCTCAGGGCATGATCCTGGTCCAGTGGTAGAGTCCCACAGCAGGCTCCCTGCAAGGAGCCTGCTTCTCTCTCTATGTCTCTGCATCTCTCTCTCTATGTCTCTCATGAATAAATAAAATAAAAATCTTAAAAAAAAAGAATTAGTGGGACAATTTTTTTTAATGTTATATAGTGACAATAAAGATAGGTACATTGTTAGGTTTGTTTTTTTTTAATTTTTAATGATTAATATTTCAAGTATATAGAAAAACTGTTAACAAAAAATAAACTACTCCAGACTTATTTAGTAGTCAGTTACTGAGTTCCTAGTATGTGCCAAACACTGAGATATTTGCTGGGGAGGAAAAATGAACAAGATGGTTATATTTTCTCCCTCTGTAAAGCTTTTCCTTTAGTGGGGGAAATGTATACCCATGAATGTGTATAGAAATGTTTCTTTTTAATGGCATTGACACTTCATGGTTTATACCCCATTCTTAACTTGTTGAACATTTTTATTGTTTTCCCTTTTTAGCTATTATGAGGAACACAGCTTTAAAAATTTTTTCTGCAAATTCTTTGGCCACTTCTGGACTACTCTAAAACCCAACTGGAACAGAGGTTTTGACTAAGATTGTCAGGCCTTTCCATCTAGATCTGTTGTCAGATTGGACCGTAAGGAAACTCCAACTGAACTAGCCTAGAACACTTCTTTGTGTAAGAGGAACTTGAGCAATACCAAAGAATTTTGTGTGAAAACCCAACAAAATAGCCAGTCTTTTCTATGGGACACACATCAAAATTGTCTTCAAATTTCCCATTCTGTACTGACTCAACAAATTATGTTAATTATACATTTTATGAGTTAGTAATACATTTTATGAGCTAGTTCATCATTGAACTTGTACTCATGAGCAGGTAGAGATGGAACTTTATTTTTTAAAATTTAAAATCCGAATTCTTTGCTTGATGGTTATATTTTCCTCCTGTTGCCAAAGCCTTAAAAAGTATGTCGGGTTCATCTAACAGCTTTCCAGAAAGTCTGTGCCAAATTACAGATTCTCCTTCAATGTGAGAATGCCTAGTTCCACAAAGCCTCTCTCTCTCTCTCTCTCTCTCTCTGTACATAACCCTTCTTAAAGTTTTTAATTTTTACATATTTTGGCTGACTGGATAGACATAATGGTACACCAAGTTGTCTCAACTTGGTAATTATTTGTGAGTTTTAACATTTTATCACATATTGGCTCCCTATCTTTAGCTTTTATAACAGGTTATTAAAATATAAATTATACACCATTAAATTTCATTCTTTTAAATTCAATGGTTTTGGTGTATTCATAGAGTTGTGCTAACATCCCCATAAACTAAGAACATTTTCATCACCTCAAAAAGAAATCTAGTACTCAACACCATCAATCTCATATTCTCTTCCTCTATCCGCAGGCAATCGTGGATTTACATTCTGTCCCTACATATTTGCCTGTTCTAGACATTTCATTTAAGTGGAATCCTACAATATGTGGTATTTTGTGACTGGTCTGTTTCATTTAGCATACTGTTTTCAAAATTCATCCATATTATAGCATGCATAGGTATTTCATTAGTTTTTATTAATAAATAAATGACTTTTTATGGCTAAAATGTTCCACTGAAGGGATATATCATGTTCTGTTTATCCATTCATCAATTGATAGGCACTTGGGTTGTTTCCACTTGGGGCTATTATAAATAATGCTGCTAGGAACATTTGTGTCCAAGTTTTCAGGTGGAAATGTTGTCATCTCTCTTGGGTATATACCTAAGGATGGATTCGCTAGGTCACACAGCAACTCTATTTCAGCTTGCTGAGGGACTTCTGAAAAAGCCCAAAGTCAAGCATCATTTTACATTTCCACCAGCAGTGTATAAGGGTTCCAATATCTTCACATCCTCACCAAGACATGTTATCTGCTTTTTTTATTATAGCCATCCTTGCAAGTGTGAACTGATATTTGTTGAGGCTTTTATTTGCATTTTCCTGATGGACTAATGACATTTAGCATCATTTCACATGCTTACTGACCATTTTTATATCTTATTTTGAAGATATATCTACTCAGAGTCTTCACCCGTTTTTCAATTGGGTTATTTATCTTTTTATTATTGAGTTGTAGAGGTTTTTATATATTCTAGAGAAAGTCCCTCAGCAGATACATGATGTGCACGTATTTTCTCCCAGACCATGAGTTGTCTTTTCATTTCTTTAATGCTGTCCTTTGAAACAAAAAGTTATTAATTTGATGAAGTTTATCTATTTTTCGTTGCTGTTATGGCTTGTGCTTTTGGTGTCATAGCTAAGAAATCATTAAGTAACCCAAAGTCAGGAAGATTTACTCCTGTTTGCCTCTAACAGATTAATAATTTTAACTCTCATATTTAACTCTATGATGTTCTTTGAGTTAGTTTTTGTATATAGCCTTTCACCTTTTTTATCATTTTTTCTTTTGTCTTCCTTTTTTTAAGATTTTATTTATTTATTCATGAGAGACACAGAGAGAGAGAGAGGCAGAGACACAGGCAGAGGGAGAAACAGGCTCCATGCAGGGAGCCTGACGTGGGACTTGATCCTGAGTCTCCAGGATCACGCCCTAGGCTGAAGGTGGCGCTAAACTGCTGAGCCACCCAGGTTGCCCAGTTATTTTCTTTTTTTCATCATAAGTGTATTCTTTAATTCCTATCCCCTATTTCCTCCAGCCCCCCACCCACTTGCCCTCTGATAACCATCAGTTTGTTCTCTATAGTTAAGAGTCAGATTCTGGGTTTGTCTCTCTCTTCTCTCTTTCGCTCTGTCATTCTCCTTTGCGTCTCTGTTTTTTCTTAAATTCCATAGATAAGTGAAATCATATGGCATTTGTCTTTTTCTGATTGCCTTATTTCCTTATTTCCCTTAGCATTTATACTTGACTCTATCCATGTTGTGGTAAATGGCAAAATTTCGTTCTTTTTTAATGGCTGAATCACATTCCATTTTAGGTATATATACCATATCTTCTTTATCCATTCATCTATCAATGGACACATGGATTGCTTCTCTATCTTGGCTATTATAAATAATACTGCAATAAACATAGGGGTGCCTGTATCCCTCTGAATTAACATTTTTGTATTTTTTGGGTAAATACCCAGTAGTGTGATTCCTGGATCATAGCACAGTTCTATTTTTAATTTTCTGAGTAACTTCCACACTGCTTTCTACAATGGCTGCAGCAATTTGCATTCCCACCATTTCACCAATAGTGATAGAGGGTTCCTTTTTCTCCACATCCAACATTTGTCATTTCTTGTGTTTTTTATTTTAGCCATCCTGACAGGTGTCTTTGACAATATTTGTTCTTCCAATCCATGAGCATCTTTCCATTTGTTTGTGTCATCTTCAGCTTTTCATCAATGTTTTATAGTTTTCAGAGAACAGAAAACTTTTCACCTTTGGTAAATTTACTTCTAGGTGTTTTATTATTTTTGATGCAATTATAAAAGGGATTATTTCCTTACTTTCTTTCTGTTACTTCACTATTAGTGTATAGAAATCCAACAGAATTGATTGCAGAAATGCAATCAATCTGTATATTGATTTTGTATCTTGTGAATTTACTGAATTATCTTACAGTTCTAGTATTTTTTGGTGGAGTCTTCAGAGTCTTCTATATATAGTATCATGTCGTCAGCAAATAGTGAAAGTTTACTTCTTCCTTATCAATTTGGATGCCTTTCCTTTTTCTTGTCTGATTGCTGTAGCTAGACTTCCACTACTATGTTGAATAAAAGTAATGAGAGTGGATATATTTATCTTGTTCCTGATCTTAGGAGGAAAGCTCTAAGTTTTTCCCCATAAAGGATGATATTAGCTGTGGGTTTTTCATATATAGGCTTTATTATGTTGAGGTGTATTCCCTCTAAACCTACTTTTGTCAAGTCTTTTTATCACAAATGTATGTTGTACTTCGTCAAATGCTTTTTTATAGCATCTATTGAAATGATCATGATTTTTATCCTTTCTTTTGTTGACGTGATGTATCACATTGATTGATTTGTAAATATTGAACCACCCTTGCATCCTGGGAATAAGTCCCACTTAATCATGAATGATTTTTGTCATATATATTGTTAGATTTGGTTTTAAAGTGACTACTTGAATTCATACTTTCTCTCTGGTAACAGCAATATTTGGCGGCCAGTGCTCACCCTGTAATTCTCACCTGCCTGTGCTGCCTCCAGACATTCAAGCCAACCTCACATAGGCAGTGAAAAAAAATAAAAAAATTCTGAGCCTGAGATAGAAAGCTATCATGACATGCAGCAACTCCAGCGTTTTTTTTTTTCTAGTGGCCTAAAAACAATGCTTGTATATGTTGGTTGTAAAAAAAAAAAATGAGTTTTTCTGAATATAAAACTGATAAATGACCACTGGAAAAAAAATTGGAAAACCTAAAAAGTAAAAAGAAAAAAGAATCCCACCTCTTTTCATGCCCCAAGGTTAACCATGTTTATCATTTTATTTTTTTCCATGTTTATCATTTTAGAGTATATCCTTAGAGAGACAAGCAGTCAGACACATTTAACAAAATACACACTTATACGGGCATATCGTATTTTAGGTAACTGGAAATGTATTTATATAAACCGTATATATAAATATATACAGTTCACATTAAGCTTTTTTTACACTTCATATCTTCTCTTTTTTCAAGATTTTATTCATTTATTCATGAGAGGCACACAGAGAGAGGCAGAGACAAAGATAGAGAGAGAAGCAGGCTCCCTGCAAGGAGCTTGATATGGGACTTGATCCCAGGACCCTGGGATCACGACCTGAGTCAAAGGCAGATGCTCAACCACTGAGCCACCCAGGTGCCCCTACACTTCACATCTTCTAATGTCATTAAATATTACCTTGAAAACATTAAATTCCCACTTAGGACACATAATGATGTATATATCTTTTTCCCCCTTTTGGATATTTATTCCCTCCATTAAAAGTATTACTGTGATCAACACTGCATATCATATATTTCTCAAATTTTTATTTGGTTCTACAATCTTTATATTTCTAAATTTAATCTTTCACAAACATTCATCACAGCCTATCCTACTATAGGCAAGGTGCTAAGGATACCAAGCTAAACTCAAAAAGCACACAGAAAATAGATTATTTCTCCTATCCCATTTTGTTCTGCCTCCTTGGTATACCTGCTGGCATCCTGATTTCTAATTACTTTTCCTGACTATAGTTCTTGCCTATTACCTGTCTTTCCACTGCTTTTAACACATGCCTTTTCCCATAGCTCAGTGAAATTTATTCCTAACTCTTGCTACCTGTTCCTTTAGCAAACAGTTCTCAAACTTGTTGGTCTCAAAACCTCTTAACTTTCTTAAAAATTATTGAGAACCCCAAAGAGAAATCCTTTTGTGGGCCATTTCTACCTATATTTACCATATGACAAATTAAACTGAGAAATTCACAACAAAGTAAAACACAAGCACATATTTCATTAGCCAACAGAAAAGTGACACCACCACACTTCAAGTAGCCTCCATAAAACTCCACTATATACTCAAGAAAGAGTGAGAATGAAAAAGGCAAATAATGTCTTAGTCTCATTATGAAAAAAGTTTGATCTTACACACCACCTGAAAGGATCTTGAGGATCCCAAGCTACAGAACCACAAGAAGGCCTATGTCCTTCAATATGTTGTGTTACCTGATTCACACTATGCACTCACCATCTCTATGGCCTGTAGCAAGCACAAGGGGACTATCTTCAGCTAGCCTGGTTGCTATACATCATGATGGCATAGCTTACAGTGTACATGTAGTAAGTGCTCCTAGTTGCCTTTGCTTTCTCTGTAGGAAGCAATCAGTTTCCATGTTCCAAAGGTTTTATTCAACTAAGTCAATGTTTCTAGGCTATTTATAAGTGATGAACCCCTGAATTCCAGGTTATTGAATAAATTTTACTTAAGGGAGCAAGGAAGTGGCAGGCAATATATTCAAAGAAGCCTCTAGAACAGTGGTACCCATCTCTTGTGTTAGGATGAAAGTAGGGAACTATTTTGTTCTCCTAGCTTACATATGCATCAGCCAATTAATGGCAATACTAACCTTTAATTTTACTAGCAATGTTGGTCAAATAAACAGAAAGAAAATAAAGTAAGAAAAAAATAGGATTAAAGGACTTCCATTGTTAATGTCTTAAGTCATAATATTAGTTATCCTCAATTGGGTGCTTTTTGCTTTGTTTTTACATTTGCCTACTGGGCAGTCACACCATTTTTTTAACATGACATTTCAGGTATTGGATTTTTTTCTTTTATATGATAACATTACAGAATATAACTCCCAACCTAGCCACACAATTAACTTTGTTTAACTCCATTCCTTCTAATATTTACCAACGTTGAGGTATTTAATTATGCAGATATAATCAGAAGGAAAGTTGCATAACTGTGAAGTTTTCTACAACAATTATAGCTGAACTTGTGCTTCATAAAGTACATCTAAGTAGAATCAGAGGGACAAATGCAACAGCCCTGTTTCTTTTTTTTTTTTTTTTTTTAACAGCCCTGTTTCTAAACAAGAGCTGAAACTTCTGGCATTTAGAAAATGCAAGTTTAAAAGCCAGTTTCAGCCTACCTATCCCTGTGATTTCAAGATAGGACACTCTTAGATAAGCCTATTATCTTCCAGTTCCACATATCCCTTGAGAACCTCTGGAAATTTGAGTTTAACCACCTCTAACTCCATCCAGTGGAAGATGCACACACACCTGCATACACACGGGTGCACTCACAGCAGCCAGCCATGTAGCAAAGCATTAGAGAAGTACCAAGACTCAGTGAGTTCCTAGGGATCCACCACTTTCATTTTCAGGGCATTTATCTCTCTTTGCAGGGGTCCCCAGTTGAAAAAGGGCCAGCAAGGCTCAAAAAGATCAAGCGTGAATCAGTGGTGCATTGCCAAGTGAGGTTGGATCTCTACTTTTGAGGACTGCTTTCTTAGGTTTTTACCTGCTTTATTCTCTAAAAGACAAAAGATTCCAAACTACTTTCAAGCATTTGTAAAATAAACAATGCCACCCGCCAGCACCTGTTTGCTTTATCCTGAAATTATTGTATTTACCTTGAAAACCACAAAATGTAAACAAGGGCACCTGATCAGAGAAGATTTTTAAATGGCTCACTCACTAAATCAACACCTGGGAAGGAAAGGCAGTTTACTTGAACTTGAATACACAACGTACAAATCAAACTTTTATCTTAGTGGTAGCTTAAATAAGTTAATGATTAGTAAGCTTTATGGAGATACACAGAGACTTTCATAAGCAAAATATAACTTCTATTAATTTAATACTCATAATAGAGTGAAACAAGTAAGGCCCACCTACCACAAACCATAGAAGTACAATCTTATTAATTCACATATACTTCCACTTAACAAATTTGTATATGACATTCTCCCACATTTTATGCTATAGAACATGAGAAAACTAAAGTGATTTGACTTTTTAACATTTTTTAAATATGTCTACTACATGACAATGTAAAAGAGGATAAGAAAAATGGTTTAAAAATCACACTATTGGGGCACCTGGATGGTTCAATCAGTTGAGTGGCCAACTCTTGGTTTCTGCTCAGCTCATTATCTCAGGGTCATGAGATGGAGCCCTCATGGGTCCTGTGCTCAGTGGGGAGATCTTCTTCAGATTCTCTCCCTCTGTCCCTCCTCCCACTTTCTCTCTAAAATAAATAGAACCTTTAAAAAAAATCACTATTTACTTCACTGAAGAATTTTTGAGTGAGCCATAGTTTCAGTTCTACAAACAGTCCATGCTTCTTACTATAATGTGTTCCTAGAAACTACATTATAAAAAGAATGCATTTCCTATAGGAAATTCCACTGGATAAAATAATTGGATTACTTTCCTAATGAATACAAGGTTAATTAAAAAATTATTTTAAAAAAATATTACATAGGTAGAAAACCTCTAACCCTCCATATCATTTAGAAGAGCAAATATCCTATAAAAGTGAGGGCAACCTGGGTGGCTCAATGGTTGAGCACTGCCTTCAGCCCAGGGCCTGATCCTAGGGACCTGGGATCGAGTTCCACATCGGGCTCTCTGCATGGAGCCTGCTTCTCCCTCTGCCTGTGTCTCTGCCTCCCTCTCTCCCTCTCTCCCTCTCTCTCTCTTTCTCTCTCTCTCTCTCTCTCTGTCTCTCATGAATGAATAAATAAAATCTTTTTTTAAGTGATTAAAATAGTTACCATAAGGATCATTCTTGTCCCCAAAATTAATACTGTATCATGTAAATATCTGAAGATCTCACCAAAAACAGGCAAAGAGTCCTTAATGAACAAGGTCTTTCTCCATCTTCCCACACAGACAGCCTTAGAGGCAAAAAAAAAAAAAAAGTGGGGGGGGGTCACACAAGTCTAGAGTGGGGAGAATTAATTTTTTTCCAGTGAAGTCAAGAGAGTATTTCTGGGTCAACAGAACTATTAACCATCTCAAGGCTCCTCTATCTTGAGTTGGCCAAAGTCATCCCTCCTGCCTCAGCCTTCTCCAGAACAGTATATTAACTTCTTTCACTTAAATAACACTTTCGAGATTCATTTGTATTGTTAGGCATATCAGACCTCCGTTCCTTGTTACTATTGAGTAATGTTCCATTATATGAATATACCATTGCCTGTATTGGTTATCCATTGACCAACTGAGATTGCTTCCAGTTTTTGCTACAAACATTCATGTACAAATCTTTGTGTGAACTTAATTTTTCATACTTTTAGCTAATACTCAAGTGAAATTTGGGGGTCATATAGTATGTCTACCTTTAACTTTTGAAGAAACTGCCAAACTCTTTTCCAAAATGGCTGTAGCATCTTGTATACCACCAGCAATGCATGAGCATCCTAATTGATCTGCATCCTTGTCAACACCTGGCATTTCAGATATATTTTTTTTAATTTTAGCCATTTTTATAGTGGTATTTCATGGTGGCTCTTCATACTGTTATGTTTTCTTCTAACACCTTAAATGTTGATATTCTCAGAGGAATACTAGGGTACTCTTTCTTCTCAGTCTCACAGCTTTAAATTTAATCCATATTTAAATTCAATCCAAATTTTAATAAATTTCAATCTCTGTTTTTCCATCTAGTATCTCTCCTGAACCTCAATATACTCAGCAATCTTCTAAATCTACCTCTCTGGCAGAGGGATGCCAGTACCAAGTTCATTACTATGGTAAACTAGAAAAAGGCCATAAATTCTTTCCATCCCTGTATGCACATCCTGTTGCTGGTGACTTTGCAGCTCTGCCTATCAAAAGGTGCAGCTAATGTCTCCATTCTTTGCACCTGAATATTTGCTAATGTGACACAAGCAGAGTTTTGTACAGTGATGATCACTGGTGTTTGCCCTTTCTCACTGTTGTCATACTATCCTTATGTGAAGAATCTGAGCTAGCCTGACAAACAATAAGAGACACATGGCTCAGGCACCCTCACCATAATCTATCCACTGGCAGATACGTGAGCAAAGCCATCCTAAATCATCCAGCTGACAAATACACACAGATACATGTGCAAGTTTGGCAGAAATCAGCCAGGAGAGCTCAGAATAAGATCATCAGCCAATGAACCCACAGATTAATGAATTAAACAAACAGACACTAAGTGGGCCACTGAGTTTGGGGGTATTTTGACAGACAGTAAGAAAGAAAGAACTGATACAATTACCTTCCCCAATCAAGTAGTTTCCTTTGTATTCCATATCTCAATACATGCTACTAATATCTACTATATTGCCCAAATCTGAAACATGGGAGAATTCTGGGACACACATTCTCCCTCACCTCCACCAGCCACTCCACCATCCATAGCTACTAGCTTAGTCCATTGTCAAATTTTCTGGACTATTTTAAGAGTCTTCCAGTTGATATCCCATCCCATATTTCCAATATCTCCATGTAAGAGAACAGTCTTTCAAAATTTCAATTCTGATCATGTTTCAGACCAGCTTAAAATTCTTTAATAGTCCTCCACTGTCTTAACACAAATATCAAATGCCTCAGTGCAGCATACAAGGCCATGAGGCATCTGACCTCCTCCAAGCTCATCTCTGCCACTCTTCCATAAGAGCTTTAAACATTCTTAAAACCCACAAACACAAAATGGGTCATGCCACTGCACTCCTCTGCATCTCAGCCAGAAATGCCTCTTTCTCCTCAACCCTTTCCTTTCCATCTGGTTAATAACTGCCCGTTCTTTCACAGCTCCAGCTCACCTCCAGTCTTCCTCTGAATTCCAAAATCAATTGCAATTCTCTTCTCTCTGCTTCCAAAGTCCCTTGAGATTCAAAGCAATATAGTTAATGGTTAAGGGTCTGGATTTCAATTAAAGCTTTGCTTCCTTTTCTTTGTATAACCTTGAGCAAGCTACTTAACTTCTCCATACCTCAATTTCCTCAGCTATAAAATGGGATGCGCCAGAGAATGTTACCCCTCACCCCAAATATCCATCCTCCTCTTCCTTTCAGTAACAGAACTCCTGAACTTAGGTAGACGTGTGGCCAGCCCACTAATCACCACATTCCTCAGCCATCTTGCAGCATGTTATAGCTATATGTGTTTCCTGTGGCTACCAAAACAAATGGCTACAAACTTGGCGGCTAAAAACAAAACAAAACAAACAAAAAACAGAAATGTATTCCCTTGGAGTTCTGAACTCTGTAAGTCCAAAATAAGGTGTCAACAAAGCCATGTTCCCTCTGAGGGATCCAGAAAACAATCCTCTCTTGTCTCTTTCAGCTTCTGATGGCCCCAAGTATTCCTTGGCTTGTGGCAACATAACTGCATGCTCTGTGTCTGTCTTCACATGGCCTTCTCCTCTATATGTGTGCCTTCCCCTCTTTTTTCTCTTATATGGGCACTTGTCATTGGATATGGAGCCCACCTGGGTAATCCAAGATGATCTCATCTCAAGATTCTTAATGTAATTACATTTTCAAGACTCTTTCCTCCTTACTAATAAGATAACATTCATAGGACACGGATTAAGACATGGACTTACCTTTGCGGGCCACCATTCAACCCAAAATGCCATGTGACAATGGAATATGAGTGGGAATGATATATGAAGTTCCAAATGTTCCTGAAAGAAAATCTATTTGCCCTGCGTTCCATTTACCCCCTTTCTACTGACTGGGAAATGGTGACTACTGGAACGACTTTGGGAGCCATATGCTGAGGATGGTAGAGTTGCCAAGATGGTTCTGATCCACTCACCTAGGAACTACGAAACAACTTTTATCTTACATAAGCCATTGGTGGTGGTAGTTGTTGTTTTATTTCTGGCATAGCACCTATCTAATTCATGCAGATAATAATTTTCAGTAATAATAACATACCTCTTAGGGTTACGCAAGGATTACATAGATTGATAGACTATGAAGCATTACCTGACACATAATAAAAACTAAATAAATGTGATCATCAGCAGTGGTAGCAGTAGAGTAGGCTTGGTCACATTTAAGTATCATCGGTTAATTTGTCTATCTCCTAGAAGACCAAATGTACGGGGGTAATGGCTTAGTGCTTTCTTCTCAGCATTATACTTTAAAGAATGCCAAGCATTCTGTCACAGTTTGAAAAGAAAAATGCAGTTTAGCTTGCATACCAACTATTGCCCCAGGAACTACTTTCACAAAAAGATTCATTCTCAGTCTGAAAAACCCATATGTCCCTTCCCTGTGGGCACAAATTTTTAAAGCTACAGGTCAAATGCTATCATAATTAAGAAGCTTTTCTCATCTCTCAAAACAGGAAATTAAAATCACCATCCTCCTACAATACCTCACCACACCTTTTTATTTAGCCTTTATCACTTTCTACCTCATGCTATAATTGTTTATATATCTTATATATAAACATTATCTTATCATTAAATTATAAATTCCTTGAGAGTAGCGTTCATTTCTGACTCGTTTGAACCATGCCAACTAGTTCACACACTGAACTGCACACAATGGATATTGAATAAATCTCTACTAAACATATCACAAGATCCGATAATGCTGCAGAACAGAGCTTCAAACAAACTTAGTAGCTTAGTAGCTACTTAGTAGTAGTAGTACTTAGTAGCTACCGCTTAGTAGCTGTGTGACCTTGAACATGTTACTTTACCTCTCTATAGTTTCCACATTTGTAAAATGGGGCTATTGAGAATTAAACAAAGTAACATGTAAAATGCCATCACAAGCACTCAAATTAAGAAATTCAACATTTAGGACTTTCTATTCTCGCAAAGAGTAGTCTTGGCTATTAAAATTCTCACAGACAACAGGTATTTATTCAATATTTATTCAATACTTACAGGAATTTAGACACATAACTAACTTCATCTACAATACTGGAAAGAAGACTTTTATATAAGAGCTAGTAGCACAGGAAAATTGGCCGATGGATAGATGATTAGAGAGTGGGGGGGGTGAGAGCTATCTTCATGCCACTAAACATGCACATCGCTAGTGTTAATTTTCTACCCGTCACTACTTTCTCTTAAGAGAGAAAATTAAACTTCACAACTTAGAGCCACAAATCAAAGTTCACGTACCATATATATTTTAGATAAACAATTAATTGTGTGAGTACTGCCCTAAAGAGCAATTCGTGAGACTTCCATAGTAGTCCATTTGACCATTCAGAATCACAGCAACTTCCTCCAATAGAGACTGAAACATTCACTTTTACAATCTTGACCAGCTCCAACAGAAGAAGCAAAGAGGCAAAGCAATCTATTTTCATTTCATCCTTTGGACCTTCTCTGAAACCTCACTGAGAAGAGTAAACTTATTATCCAATTTCCACTGCCTCTTAGGGTTTAATAATAGGGACTTAGCTGTAGAAGGTTTGTACTATGATGACTTACCACAAATACACAGGAGCAGCACAGCAGTAACATTCACCTAGAGATTTTAAAGTTTTTTGTTGTTGTTTCTTTGGTCAGTTTTTTTAATAAATCATGTAACTATTGGCTTGGAAATTCATTCAAATTTTCTAGACTTCTTTGTAGGAAACTACAAAATGCTGTAACGTAAAAAAAACTTCACTCAATACCTGTAGTAATTTTCATCTTCTGCTATTCACCCTACAGACTAATTGTTAGAAGGCACACTTGACACCAATGAACTTAAATCTAGAGTAGAATTTAAGACTATAACAAAATAGCAGGTCTACACATTGCTTTATTATAAAACAATTAATCAGCAACAACTTTGTTACATATTGAGTGGTGTTAAGATCCCCCAAAAAAATATCTGACAACAGACCTGAAAATATATTGCCTTTAAGAATTATAATTTTTTCTAGAACTTTATTAATTCACTCAACAAAAATTAATTCAGCACTAACAATATGCAAAACACTCTTCTTGACCTTGGTAATTCCCCAGAGGGCAAGGCTAACACAGTCTTTACCCTCATACACTTTACAGGCTAATTGCAGGTCTTTCAAATAAAGACACAGGTGCAACTTCCAAGCATGCACAAGTAATGTGACCACATGTCTTCAGGCCCAAGTTCACTAACAACTACAGTGGACCATTTCCAGCACGCTGCCAGCCCCTAACCTCAAGTTCTCCCATCTCTCTTCTCTTCACGAGAGCTTTTCCTGACACTTAGAGAACTTGCTCAGCTACAAGCAGGAGACGTCCAAAAGTATGTTGTGGAAGAGGGTGATAAAACACCCTTTTCACGGCCACCCATAACCCCCAGAGGATGGAAGTTGGCCCCAGCTCTTCTATCCTTGGGGAAGAGAATTCTGAGGGATGGTCCTCATGGAGTCTCAGAAGGCCCCAGGAACACTGAGTTCCAGTCACCACAGTGATGAACATTAATGAACAATTTGTGGCCTTTTGTTTCCTTAGGCTCACTCTCCCCCTCTCCTTCCTTATCTGTGCTTCCAGAGATCACCTCCATCCACAGCTTCTGAAGTCTGATTTGTAGAGACTCTAACACAATCCTAACCTATTTCTCCTCAGAGATATTCAAGTACACTGAAATAACACATGAATTCAGAGGATCACATGTTTTTGCCAACCTAACAAATTTCAAGGTGTCAAGAGACTGGGAATTTGAATAAATAATTTGGATAAGAGTTAAGATCTGAGAAAGAGAGAGAGCAAAGGCACATGCACTGGAGTGAGAGACAGAGTGAGTGGCAGGCAAGAATAATGAGCCGATCAATGCTAATAAGATGAAATGTAACAGATTCTCTACTTGGTTCCAAAGTACCAATTATATAGCACAGGAGGAGGAAAATGAGGATTAAGACATGCAAATGAAAAGCATCAGGAGTCCAGGTTGACTAACAGCTGGAGGTGAATTAGGGAGTCCTGCCCAGGACTCTGGGGCCACAAGCAGAGGATCTCAAAAAGAGGAAAATCCTCATCATACTGGACCAAAATGTACTATGTTGTCTTCTTTCTATACCTCTAAGAATTATACTGACAAACAGAAGCTTGACCAGAAAATAAACAAGACAGTATAATGAAAATTAGAGAAATCACTGAAGTATTTGTGGCTGGCCACAAGTGAAAGACTTTTGGAAAAGATCTGTAGAAATGTGATCACCCTAAACAAATACTCAGAAAGGCTATTGTGTGAAAGAGGGATTAAATTTAATCTAATTGGCTGTACAGAGGCACTAAGTAAAATTTATAGGAGGGCATAATTCAATATATAGTATGATACAATGAATAAAAACAAACAGCAAAAAATAAAAATAAAAATAAATAAAAACAAATAGCTCTGCAGCCCATGATCTTAAGATGGTTGCAGAACTTTACACTTAACTCTGCCAACTGCAAAACTGGGAATAGTGACAATTCCCACTTTATAGGGTTATTGTGATTACCACATAATAGGAAGGGGTGCCTGGGTGGGTCAGTTAGTTAAGCATCTGCCTTCAGCTAAGAGTCATGATTCCAGAGTCCTGAGATCAAGCCCCGCATTGGGCTCCCTGTTCAGCAGGGAGCCAGCTTCTCCCTCTCCCTTTGCCTGCCTGCTCCCCCTGCTTGTGCTCTCATACTCCCTCTCTCTCTCTCTCTCTCTGTCAAATAAATAAAATATTTTTAAAATAATACTAATAATAATGGCTAGGAAGCCCCAAGCATAGGTAGCATGTATTAAATGCCTAATAAATCTTAGTTATTTCAAAGTTGAAATTGTTTCAGGCTTCATTAAAAAATGACACTAACCTCAAATCTGAAGCAATTCAGCACAGCCACTGTTAAACTAGTGGAGGAGGGATTTAAAATTGGCTCATACTAAAGAATCACTGTGTTAGACAAGACCACATAGGCAACTAAATAAAAACTCAAAACTACTACCTAGCAAGATGGCTTTCTCACTTATGCACCTATGTGTGTAACTTCCATGAGTAGAAGCAAAAGATGAGAGTCCCAGCCTTCAAAGCAACTTCCCTGAATTATATGAAGAGGAGGAATTGAGTTGAAGAAATAATCTTGTCAATCTTCTCCCAAGACCCTGATTTCCACTATCTACATTAGTGTTGCACCACAGACCAGATTTCTCTATTTTAGTTCTACTTCCAGAAACATTGTGATTTACTGCTTCAGGATGACTATTTGCTTGCCAGATGTGTCCACCTGATAGGCATGGTACATCATGAAATAGTCACATGCCGAAGGACCACAGAATCTCAGAGTTGGACTTTTTTTTTTTTTTTTTTTTTAGAGTTGGACATTTAAAGACCAAATGAGCCAACCCTGGGGAATATCTAATCAACCAGAAGAAGGGGCTATCTTCTATTCCCTCGTTCCCTCTGGGGGGTGGCTTCCTGGGTTCTCTATTACTTGTATGTTTTATCACCCTGATGGTAATAAAGGGACACAGAAATCTCTCTTGCTTTGATTTCTATTAGCTTCTTCTCTTAAAAGAGAATGCACATGTTCAACAGAGCACAGATTTCAGGAAAAATCCACATCAGAGAAGAGTTTTCTAGAGAGTAGGAGGCAAGGAAGGTAGGGAAAAAGTGTTTACAGGAACTAGGGGGAAAAAAGGAAAACCAAAAGACTACAAAGTCAATAAAAAACAATTGCCATAAGTTAGTATGAGGGAGAAGGATTAAATTATATATCAAAAAATAGGACCAGTCATCAAACATGTTGCTATTATGTGTCACTGATATGTTTGCAAGAAGAAGGCCAGTGAATCTCGGTGGTATTCTCAAAAACTTAACCCCAATCTAATCATAAGAAAAACATCAGGCAGGCCCCAAATGAGGAACATTCTACAAAATACCTGGCCAGCATTCTCCAAAAGCATTAAGGTCATGAAAAACAAGGAGAGGCTGAGAAAATGTCCGAGACCAGATTAAACTAAGAAGCATGATACTGAATGCTTCATGGGGTCCTTGATGGGATCAGGAATGAGGAAGGAGAGTAGGTAAAAAAACTGGTGAAATCCAAAGGAAGTCTGGAAGTTCAATAGTAGTGTACAAGCAGTCATTTCTTGGTTTTGACAAAATGCCCCAAATGGAAGCATGCGAACACAATGGGAAACTGGGTGAAGAAGAACCATCTATACTACTTTTACAACTCCTCTGTACATATGAATTTATTCCAAAGATTAAAGTTTATCTTTTAAGAAAATAGACAGTTTGGGCAGCCCGGGTGGCTCAGCGGTTTAGCACCACCTTCGGCCCAGGGCCTAACCCTGGAGTCCCGGGATCAAGTCCCACATTAGGCTCCCTGCATGGAGCCTGCTTCTCCCTCTGCCTGTGTCTCTGCCTTTCTCTCTCTCCCTGTGTCTCTCATGAATAAATTTTAAAAATCTTAAAAAAAAAAAAAAGGCAGATAGTAGTTGACCATTTTGCACTGAAAAGAGAAAGCCACTGTGCTTTTGTCAATATTAGTCTGTGTGGTTTCTGCTAAAAAATAGCTGTCAATAAGGTTTTAAATAGCTCTTTGGAAGTTATTGTTAAAATTTGGTTTCCTCTGTTGATACATGAGACACAGTCAAAAGAATATCTCACTGTATAATTGTGCATATTGAAGAGAATCATTTTAACCCTTTTGGAACTCTGGTTCCTCATTCTGAAAATTGCAGGGGTGGGGGGTGTTACACTGGATTACCTTTTAATTGCCTAGAAGTTCTAAAATAGTATGATTCACTTGGACAAATAATAGATTCTGAAAAACAAAGATCTTTTCAAATTAATTTGAGAATATCATTTGTGTGGCTGAAGCAAGAGGAACTGAGGTACAGCGGAACTGTGTGATATGCTATTGTTTCTTCACCTTATCTAAAAAGTAACAATGAGGGAGGGTGCTCTGGAAACTTGGCTGAGGAGTCTGGAAATGCAGGGGTGGTGATGCTGGGAGGCCAACCTATGAAAAAAAAAATGATGATTTTTAAAGCCAGAGGGCACAAGGGGAATATGTGAAGGCAGAGAATGGTGAAATACAAAAGCTGTAAAAGGACAAGCGATGTGAAAAGACAAGGCATCTGGAACAAGACAAGGCACACTTTTGGCTGCTGAGCAGTCTGAACACCAGGGCAGAGGCAAGCCCACCTCAGGGATTTCATTTCTGGGCCTCTGCCATGACGGGGTTCCAAGAATCATTGAAGAGCCAGAGGTTTAAGGTAAAAGGAAACCCCCAATCCCCAATAATAAAGGACCACCCTCCGATGATAAATGGAGTAAAAAAAAAAAAAGTTTTAGTCTTAAACTAGAGGCAGAGAATCAGACAAACTAGCAAGGACAATAACCAAAGGTATTAGATTACAGGAAAAGCCAGCCAGCCTTCCATGGGCGGGATAGAGCACCTGAGTGATTCATACTTTGAACCAGTGCCCACAGAATAATATGACACCAAGCATCTATATTTAATTACCTACTAGATTCAGAGTGTTACCACGGGGTTCCCTCAAATACACTAAAATAATCTTGAGGCTTTCAACCAATTCACTTCACTGGGAAAGAGGAAAAGAAGAAAAGGTGGCCACAAACCCTGAAGGTTACCTTTGCAAGATTCATCTCCCCTAACTGCCCAAGAAGTAAGACTACCCGATCTTGGGGCAGTGAAGTGTGGAGCAGCCCCCATTGCCCCCAACCAAGTTTTATCATATGACCCCAAGAAAAGTCTCAATCTCTCATCCAAAGCACCTAATTGCAGTTTTCTGGATGTCTAGTAGAGGCAAATGCCTAGAAAACACAAAAAAGGAAAAAGTAGAATCCTGTTCTCGGAGAGGGAACAACATAAGAGCAGAGTCAAATATGTCAAAAGGAAATATATCGTGCCTTTCTATTGTAAGTTAACTGTCATTTCTATAATGATTTAAAACTCTTTACATTTATTCTCTGGAAAGATTTCAAGCCTCACAAAGCTTTGTGTGGTGGGCATTGTTCTTGTTATTACCCATCCCTGCTCTCACCAGCCAACAACAAATGCCCTTTGAGGCTCAAAGCGGTTAGGTGACCTACTTTAAATGACACAGCCAGGGAGCCGTACAGTCAAAACCTGAACCCCATGTTTTTCCTGTTACAGACAGATTCGTTGTCCCAGTTTGCCTTCAAAACTTTTCCTTGTGTCTTTAATGCCCTCCAGCACTACTGACTCACCTGTCCCACTACTGACTCTTTGTCGCCCTAGTTCTCTTGTGAGCCCATCCTCAGGAAGGACTGCTGAGGGAACCCCTCGCTTGCCCAGACTTAGGGTAGAGTCCCTACTGAGTAGTTTTATGGGTGCTTCTGATGGGCAGAGTATCTCCCACAGGTGGCTTTATGTTAATTTCTCCACGTGGAGAAAAAAAAAATTGATTTCCCATTCAGAGTGGCCAATTTAACTCCAAAAATATCTCTTGTGCTTGTCACTCTCTCCACAAGGTTCTGGGTTTAGAGAAAATGAAACATCTATGATATTCTTATCATGGGAATTGAGTGGAAAAGAGTCCATCACAGGGAACGAAACAACGGAAACATTTGGCAATTGTTACAGCCTTCCTTTCCCCAGGGCAGGAAATAGCACATCCTGACCGGTCTGGGGCTCTAGGGAATCCCTTCCACTTTCTCTCTCTCTGGCATTTTATCCCATATTAAAACTGCTTTTCAACATTATAAGAAGTAATGCTTACACACTGTGTTCCCAGTGAATGCTGCTCTAAAATTATCTTTATTTTTATGAGTACACACAACCTATGAAATTGATTTGAGCCAGCTTTTAATGGTGGCTTTCACTTGACCAGGATTCATTTGCAGATTCCATTAATCCTTCCTTCATCACAGTCAAGTTACCATCAGTCTCCTCTTATGGCCAATGTCTCAGTTGATATTATCAAGCTAACTCTAAAATTATGCTTAGAAAGGAGTTCTAAAACAATTGTTAGTTATTACATGCCACTCAAAGTGACATTTTAAAAGCTAAGTGAACAAAATCACCGTCACCCTCCTGGAGATTTCACAAAGATAAACTAAAGAGCTGATAATGTAACACTAACATTTATAGCATAACTGTCATAGAAATACATAAATAAATATTTGGCTGTATTTATTGGTTTGAAAAGCAGCCTTTCAGAGTTCATTACTGAGATTTCCTTTCAACAGATAGATTATTGTCCAGCAAAACAAAAATTGATACTATTCTTTCATTGTAAAGCCTTCAATGCGTACAGAAGAAAAAAAATAATGAAGAAATTTTTGAAGGAATTTTCAGTGGACATATTTATATGTGGAAGTTTCACACTGAATAAAGTTTTAACAAAAAAAATTTTAAAATTTAAAAATTAAAAGTTTTAATAAGAATTCTTTTAAGACACAAAAATAATCTCATGCCCTTAGGTCACTTAAATATATATTTATTTCTTACCCCTGAATTTCTTGGGAGGGTTGGCAAGGTCTCCTGCCTCTGGGTGCACCACACATCTGTCATCCACTAACCTAAAAGAAAAAGTATGTTTACATTGTTAACCTCGTCATGTTCTTAAAGCACAGACTGCATGTGGATACTGTATAAATATTTACAAAGAGTTTTAATACCATTTTTCACTAAGAAACTCTCTAACAATCATAAGTTTGTAAAAAGATTTTGTTATAAAGATACTAATTAAAGCAGAGTTTATGAAATTGAAAATTTTTGTTAAGTGGAAGGAAACTGGTTAGATAAACTATATCAGATAAATCATGATATAGACAAATGATGGAACTCTGTACAGCTATTTAAAAGTCTTTTTTTTTTTTTTAAGATTTTATTTATTCATGACAGAGAGAGAGAGAGAGGCAGAGACACAGGCAGAGGGAGGAGCAGGCTCCATGCAGGGAGCCTGATGTGGGACTCGATCCCTTGTCTCCAGGATCACACCCTGGGCTGAAGGCGGCGCTAAACCACTGGGCCACCGGGGCTGCCTTAAAAATCTATTTTTTAAATGTACTGGCCTGCAAAATATTTATATGTTGTGAAAATAAGTGGTAACAAACCAACAAGATATTCTATATGTTTAAACACACACAAACACACACACTCTACACATACACATATAAGGAGTGGAACACAGACACCAAAATATTAACAGTGGTCAGATGACACATGGTTTTGACCTTCCTTTATTTTTTTCTTCTGTGTGTTTTGGAGGCTTTTTTGTTGTTATTATTGTTTTTTAATATTTTTAACAAAATGTTGTTAATATTTTTAAAAACAATGTGTGAGCTCATGAGATCAGGTTCACCGAGGGACGATAAAGTAGTAATGAGCTCTCATTCAAAAAATAAAAAAAAAATAAAAAAGATAAAAAATGAGCTCTCATTCTCCATTCAAAGCCTGGGTCAGCTGCTTCCTAGCTAGGTGACTCTGAGCCTTCTTTACACTTGTGCAATAAAGATACCTACCTCATAGCATTGCTAGGACAATTAAATGACTTAATATCTCTAAAGAACCTCATGCAGTTTCTGGCATATACTAAGCCTTTAAATAAGTGTTTAATAGATAAATAAAAATCAAGGACTTTGCCTGCCTTATTCCTTACCATACAGTCAGCTTCTAGAAGAATGCCTGACACACACTAGGTACTCAATGAATATTAATCAAATGAATAAATCACCCTTAGAATTACAAAAACATATTTCATTCCGATTAAAATATTCATTAGATGGGCAGCCCCAGTGGCACAACGGTTTGGCGCCGCCAGCAGCCTGGGGTGTGGTCCTGGAGACCCAGGATCAAGTCCCCCATCAGGTTCCCTGCATGGAGCCTGCTTCTCCCTCTGCCTGTGTCTCTGCCTCTCTCTCTGTGTCTATGAATACATAAATAAAATCTTTAAAAATAAATAAATAAAAAATAAAATATTCAATAGAAGCCAATTACTAGAACAATACCAAGAGAGAAGCTGAATCTCTGACCTGAGAGCCAGGAGACATGAACCTCCTGTTGAAAGAGAATTATCTAACTACCAAAGCTTATTCACTAATATTCATTTACTTCATTGACTAAGTAGGACTAACTGATTTTTTTTTTATGATATTGTGAGGCTGCATGTGAATTGGTTAAATTTGTGAATATATTTAAAAGGAGATGCCCAGGGGCACCTGGGTGGCTCAGTGGTGGAGCATTTGCTTTTGGCTCAGGTCGGGATCCTGGGGTCCTGGGATCAAGTCCCCCGTCAGGCTCCCTGCCAGGAGCCTACTTCTCCCTCTGCCTATGTCTCTACCTCTCTCTGTGTGTCTCTTATGAATAAATAAATAAAATCTTAAAAAAAAAAAAAGAAAGGAAGTGCCCAAGTTGCAACAAAACCATTATAATCAGAATCACCAGTATACATCATCTCCAGCAGAGTAAATCCCAATTTGTGATCAAATGTCCCCTTGAATTAGGATGATTAACTAAATCAAAATGAAACTTTTGGTTCTTGATTTATCTGATTACCAAAAGCAGGCATTTCCCAAATCACCAGAATTTTCTATGGCATCCAATTTGCACAAAACAAAATGGCCGAGCAATATGATTCTTTCTTTGGGATATATATATATATATATATATATATATTTCATTCACACTGGTTTACTAACATGTGGTTTTACAAGAGCTGCCAAGCATGCAAGATATTCCTTTTAAAAGTCTTTAAAACTGTTTTTCTTAGAAACAGGAAGTCACATTGGGTCAAGAGAAAGTAAACTCAAACCTCCATAATATCCAACTTCAGGCTATAACACTGATGTGAAAAGCTTAAAGAGTCCTAAGAATGTCACAATAAAATATTTAACTTTTTTAAATCCTATGAATTAAAAGTCAGCTCTTCTAACTACTTAAGACATGTTAAGAATTCAAAACATAACACTGAAAACAATCATAATCTTTTTTAGAACACATAAAAATTATATGAAAAGCAGCATTGACATCCTACTCATTCTTGGTACCTGCCCATGCCCCCCAGAAATGCAGGCTCCCACTATAATGCCCCCTAAGAGTCTCCATCTGCATGGGTTAATCATTCAAAGGAATAGGAAAAATTAAAGCTATAAATCAGATCACAGTGCATTTACATAAAGACTTATGCCTATCCTCAATTACTTGATAGCCCAGATTAAAATATACTAAGAATGACTTCAGTTCTAAGAATTAGTCCTATTCTTTACACACAAACATCTGTGAAAGTCAGAAAATCATTTCATCATACAGACTCAAGTAATTGTAAATGAGAATCAAAGAAAGGGAAGGACCGGGTAGGAAGGGGGCAAAAAGCAGGGAGTGTGAATCTGTCACAAAGTATTGACAACCACTGATGCTAAAAGTTAAATATGATTTTAATGGTAGTTATTGGCACAACATCCTCATTACCCCCACAGCTTCTTCTGAATACCTCCAAGGTCAGAGTATTCATCATTTACCACCCTTCTGATAGTATTAATATCAGAAAGGTGTTTTATATGGAGGGGAAATAGCACCCTGTGTTTCCCATTACTGTACTTATCACATTTTCATTAAGTTTCTTGCTTAATCGTCTGGATCTTCCAATAAACTGCAGCTTCATGAAGTCAGGAACTGAATCTGTCTTGTTTACTGTTATATCTTTGACAATTTCAAGAATGAGTACATACTAAATATCTGTTACATGACTAAATGAGTCAGTGAATAAAAAGACACTGGCTTACCTTTCCCTTTTTCATCCCTGTTCTTTCTTCCGGAACTATATAAACTAAGTTTTTTTTTTTTCCTCTGGGATGAATAGGACTATTTCTCTCCAATTCTTTCTCATATGGATATTTATCAAGGAGCTCAACATCCTCTCATACACCCAAGTGTCACCATCCCCCTTAAATATGATTCTAGGGATTATCCACAGGAGTCCAAATATGCCCTCCAGCAAGTCCTGCACAAGGGACCCTTGACTCCTTCTTTCTTTTTTTTTATTTTATTTATTTATTAATGAGAGACACAGAGAGAGAGGCAGAGACACAGGCAGAGGGAGAAGCAGGCTCCCTGTGGGAGCCTGATGGGGTACTCAATCCCAGGACCCCAGGGTCACAACCTAAGCCAAAGGCAGATGCTCAACCACTGAGCCACACAGGTGCCGCCTCCTTCTTTCTGATACAATGTTTGCAGTTATGTGATCTAAGATCATGGTAGTTAGGCCCACCTCTGACTCTCTTTGAGTTTATAACTAAACAATTCCAGGTCTTTTCCACGTGTAATATCAGTAAAGCAAAGCTCTCCCACCTACCACTGGTGCAGTTAACTTTTATGACCTAGGGACAAGAATTTACAATTGAATAGGGATTAATACAAAGTTCAACCTTTGGTCTACTGGCAGAAATCACCCAAAAACCATCTATTACATCCCTAGCTAGTTCATTTAAGAGACCCTGCCATGATTACTGCCCATTTAAATCACTCATACACAGTATTTTCTAAATTGGCTAGACTATGTGGGGGAGTTAAATAATAATCAGCCCCATAATACTAACAACAACAAGTGTCTTTAATCCAGATGTACAGAATCAAAATTTTTGCAGATCATGACCAAGAATCTGTATTTTTTAAAAATATCATCAGGATCGCCTGGATGGCTTAGTTGGTTAAACATTGGGCTCAGTTGTGGTTCAGGTCGTGAGCTCAGGGCCATGAGATGGAGCCCTACAAGGGGGTCCACATTCGTTTCAGAGATTCTCTCCTGAGAATCTTGAGAGAATTTTGAGATACTCTCTCCTTCTCCTTCTGCCCTTCCTGTGCTCATGCTCTCTCTCTCTCTCTCTAAGTAAATAGATACATCTTTTTAAAATGTCTCACCTTCCTTAAATGGATCAAGAGTACCTGTTCTACACTCCAATAGTACTTTAGGCTACCCTCTCTCAATAACACTTATCAGACTCCATCATAATTTTTTATTTATATATAGGTCTCTAATGCTATAAGTTATAAGTTCCAAGAGAATCAGCCCATTTCTGTTTTGCTTACCATAATATGCCCAACTTTAATCATCAGGCCTCAAACATGGAAGATGCTAAATAATTATTAATTGAGTGAATGACTGGGTGACTTTTTGAATCACTAAATAAGCCAATAATGTTATTTTTGGGAGGCCATGTAAACATTAAAAATAACTGGAACCAACAAACAATTGCCTAAAAGTAGATATAAGGAAGGGTGAAAAACACTTCCCATCCAGATGTGTTTCAGAAAATTATCAAAAATATCAAATCCTGAAAAAGGCTAAAGTAGCCTGTTCTAAATAATTATATCTCAGGCAGCCTGGCTGGCTCAGCAGTTTAGTGCTGCTGTCAGCCCAAGGCCTGATCCTGGAGACCCAGGATCAAGTCCCACGTCAGGCTCCCTGCCTGGAGCCTGCTTCTCCCCCTACCTATGTCTCTGCCTCTCCCTCCCTCTCTCTCTCTCTCTCTCTCTGTGTGTGTCTCATGAATAAATAAAGAAAATCTTTAAAAATATAATAATAATAATAATAATTATATCTCATATAGCCCAATAAAAAATCTCAAAGACATAAAGTTGAGCTTAAAAAAAAGCAAGTCCCAAACTAGTAAATGCTATATAATTCCATTTACATAGAAGGCATAAATAGGCAAAACTAAATAGCAGATTTTAGAATAGTATATTTTAGAAATATGCATGGGGTATAAATAAATTATTGTATAAAATATATGGCTATCAGATTTTTTTAAAGATTTCCGAAAGAGAGAAAATTTCTTTGATCTCCAGTCCCTTATTATTCTACCATCTGCAAAGAAAATGAAACATAATAAGTAAAACGTTAGTCATAAATAAAGAATAAAGGGAAATGTTACGGAATAGGAAGGATGGAATGAAAAACTCAAAGGGGAAGTCGTACCATACCACTCAAAGTCAATTACATGAAAAACATAAATAGGAAGAATCATCAATTGCAGCCCCAATAAGGAAAGATGTACACTGCATCTCCTATAAGAAATCACCTACACTTGAAACTCAGCCAGTGAGAAACTGTCATGATCCTGGACTCATGCTTTTCTCCAATGGACTTTCATTCAAAACAACCCATCCCAACTTCCTCCTTCTCCATAAAATAATGGTCCTTTCCTTTGTTGGTTGGACTTGCTTATGGTTTTGCTACAGCTTGTATCACTAAATTGCAATTCTCTGTTATTCCCAAATAAACCCAATTATGCTGATAAAATAACTTTTTTTTTAAAGTTAACAGTCGCATCTTTTTCCTTCAGAACACACAAAAGAAACTTTCTAGTGTGAATGCTTAATAGAATAAGTATATTATTTTCCTGATATTTACCTGCCACATATCTCTCTGCTCCTCGTACCATTAAATGATATATAGTTCATTTCTAACAAAATGACTCTGAGGCACTTTTAAACAAAATGAAGTTAGGGGGGAAAGAGAAATTGGGAATCCACAATGGATATTACCAAAAATGTTTACTAAGAGAGGGGGTTCGGATAGCAACTAAGTTCTTAAGCATTATGGAATTGCCCTCAAAGTACTTCCAGAACTTTACCACAAATAATTTTATCCCCAACTCTGGGTTCACTTTGCTAGCCATACAAATTTCTCTCTTAAATTCTTCAATCCTCTGGCATCTTACTTAAATTATCCCTCCTCCTCATACATCCCTACCACCTGCCATTCCACAGCCCCCCCCCCACACTGGCACATATTCACCTCCCTCCTTCACCTTCATTTAGAAGCAGCATTAGAACAGAAAGAAAAAAAAAAAACCTAAGTTTTAAGCCTTGGTCTTCCACTACAAAACCAGCTGTGTTTACACTCATCATTTAACCTTTCTGTGCCTTATTTCTTAAATGGGGCAGTTGTGTTCTGACAATCCCTTCTAGTTCTGTTTTGTTTTTTGTTTTTTTTTTTCATTTCTCCTCCTTTGTAATTAGAGTTGGCTTGTGGTATTATTCTTCAATAGCAAACTCTGACATTTATAGTATTTTCGCTGTAGTGTGAATGTTGAACTGATATTAATTTTTTTAGGTTGATGTATTATTCTATCATTCCAAGGATGGCGCAAGTATGTGATTTTGTTCGGTTCCCTCCCCATTGTCTTAGAAGTCAGTTTGTACAGCATTTTCTCCTAGTCTGCCTATTACTGTTTACATAAAAGTCAAAGAATTTGCAAAATGCCTTCCTCAGGATATGAATGAGCATCTATACCAGGTGAGATCACTTATTTAGTAATGCTGAGTTGACTGTAACTACTATCAGTTCTCAATCATCTGCCTAGACCTAGAAAATCATTGGTGCTGGTAAAAAATGACTCACAAGGCAAAATTCTGGTCCAGATGTTTACTCCTACCAGACTGACATTCTTTTCTGAGTTTTTACCACCAGAAACAATTTGGCACCAATTTGGAGGTATTCTCAGGAAAAAAGGCATAAAATGGAAAACTCACCTAGCGACACTCTTTTCTTCCAAGCATAGACACCTACCCTCACCCTAGGTTTCTACTGCTTTTGGTCACTTTCTCACACCTTCACATAGTTGTTTTTTATATCTTGTCCAGTTTATAGTTGTTATCCTACAGACTAAATTCAAAGAAATATGAGCTCAAATATTTTTTAAAGATTTTCTATTTATTTATTCATGAGAGACACAGAAAGAGAGGCAGAGACAAGCAGAGAGAGAAGCAGGTGCTATGCAGGAAGCCTGATGTGGGACTCAATCCCGAGACTCCAGGGTCATGCCCTGAGCCAAAGAGATGCTCAACCGCTGGGCCACCCAGGCATTCCGAGCTCAAATACTTTTAAAATCAAGGCAACAAACATGAATCACCAAAAACAATAGTGTAATTATCAACTAAAAAAATAAGGTAACTATTATGAATGTTTTAAGATAAAATTATATTTTTTTTAATAAGATCAAAAAGTAAGGAGCACCTGGGTGGCTCAGTCAGTTAAGGGACCAACTTGATTTCAGCTCAGGTCACGATTTCATGGATCATGGGATCCAGTCCCATGTCAGCTCTGCACTCAGCGGGGAGTCTGCTTAAAGATTCTGTCCCTCTGCCCATCCCCCAACTCTCACTAGCACTCAATCCCTGTCTCTCTCTCTCTCTCTCTCTCTCTCCCCTTCTCTCCCTCTCTCTCTAAAAATAAATAAATCTTTAAAAAAAAAAAAAGAAAGAAAAGAACAAAGAGTAGAGCAATCAAAAATGGCCAGACAGATCTGAATAAGAATTTCTACAAATGAAGCATAAGTGTTGAACTAAGTAGGTGAGTTTAAGGCAGTAAATTAGACCCAGCTAACGAATAACCTGGAAGATTGGAAGATAAATCTTAAGAATCACTCAAAAGGAAATTGAGGACAAGAAGGACAGAATAAGAATGGAAGAGGGGTTAAAGAAATATAAAATGTAGGGGGTACCTGGGTGGCTCAGTCAGTTAAGTGTCCAACTCTTGATTTCAGCTCAGATCATGATCTCAGGGCCATGAAATCGAGCCCAAGGGCATGGAACCTGCTTAAGATTCTCTATCTCCTGGGCAGCCCGGGTGGCTCAGGAGTTTAGCGCCACCTTCAGCCCAGGGCATGATCCTGGAGACCCGGGATACAGTCCCACATCAGGCTCTCTGCATGGAGCCTGCTTATCCCTCTGCCTGTGTCTCTGCCTCTCTCTCTCTCTCTCTCTCTCTCTCTCTCTGTCTGTCTCTCATGAATAAATAAATAAAATCTTAAAAAAAAAATAAGATTCTCTCTCTCCCTCTCCCCTGGCCCCCTCTGCCTTCTTTCTTTCTCTGAAATAAATATTAATATATATTTATTCTCATTCTACCATATATATGGTAGGATATCAATATATATTTATTCTCATCCTACATTTATTCTCATCCTACCATAAATATATATGGTAGGATAAGAAGCTTACCATGCATATATAATTCGTATCCTGGAAGGAGAGGATGTAGAGAATGAAAAAGAGGCAATATTCAAAGAGACAATGTCTGAGAATGTCCAGAGCTAATGAAAAATATGAATCCATGGATACAGAAAACACAACCTCTTAGAGACTTCTCAAAATCCACAATATAAGCCAGAAGATAGTAGAATCATTTCTTCAAATGATTTAAGAAAATTAGACTGTCAAATTTAAATTGTGTGTACTAGCAAAGTTAATTTTAAGAACAAGGGTAATATCAAAGCATTTTTAAGGACACTTGGGTAGCTCAGCGATTGGACATCTGCCTTCGGTTCAGGGCATGATCCCGGGATCTGGGATCAAGTCTCACTTCAGGTTCCCTGCAGGGAGCCTGCTTCTCCCTCTGCCTATGTCTCTACTTCCCTCTCTCTGTGTCTCTCATGAATAAATAAATAAATCTTTAAAAAAAAAAAAGCATTTTTAGATAGACAAAAACTAAGAATTTACCATTAACAGACTTTCACTGTTGAGTTTATACTTCAGATACTGAAGGAAAACTGTTTTACTAGAAAAATAGAAGTTATTAGAAGAAATAGGGGAAAAACGCTTAACATGAATTAATCTAAACAAACATCATTGGTATAAAAGAATAATGACTAACGTGTGGGTTTAAAAAAAAAGAACAGCACCAAAATAATGAACAACTGCATATAAGCAGAAAGCAAGTGATCAGAGTGAAACAGTCCAGTGTTTCTGAATGATACACAAATGAATTAAAGTATCAATTACCTTTATGCTTTCTTAAGTATGTATAGTGTAATTTCTTAAACTACTTAAACAACAGAAACAGAGTATATAAATACAGAAGGAATAGGAAGGGGAAAAAAGAATAAAAAGAAAAATAAGCAAAACTTCGATCTATGCAAAAAAAAATAAGAAAAAAGGAAAAATCAGGGAGAAGTTATGATTAACATAAGGCACAAAGTAAGAGGGTAGAACCAAGCCAACAATAAGCATAATAAATTTAAATTTTTAACTTATCATTTAAAAGACAGATTCACCACCCCCCCCTTCCCAAAAGCAGATTTTTGGACTGGATAAAAAATCCAACCATATCCTACATAATTATAAGAATCATCCTAGAACATAAGGATAGAAAAAGACATAACAGAGAAATACCAATCAAAAGAAAACTATGGTTACAGTGATAATATCAGAAAAACAGATTTTAAGAAAAAAAAAAAGCACTGGGGCATCTGAGTGGCTCAGTCAGTTAAGCATCTGCCTGCAGCTTAGGTCATGATCTAGGGGGGTCCTGGGATCCAGCCCTGGATAAGGTTCCCTGCTCAGTGGGGAGTCTGCTTCTCCCTTTTCCTCTGCTCCTTCCCTCTCTCCACTTCAGGTACCCTCTCTCTCTCTCTCTCTCTCTCTCTCTCAAAAAGATAAATAAATCTTAAAAAAAAAAAAGAGGGCAGCCCAGGTGGCTCAGTGGTTTAGCACCACCTTCAGCCCGGGGCGTGATCCTGGAGACATGGGATCAGGATCAAGTCCCACATCGGGCTCCCTGCATGGAGCCTACTTCTCCCTCTGCCTGTGTCTCAGCCTCTCTCGTTCTCTCTCTGTGTCTCTCATGAATAAATAAATAAAATATTAAAAATAAATAAATAAAAATTTAAAAAAGGAAAAAAAAGAATAAAGTAGCATTCAGGATAAATAAGGCCTTTACATAATGAGAAGTGTTTTAGTTCACTAAGAAGATGCAAAATTCTAAATACGTAATACCCTCAAATTACATAAAACAAAACTTATAGAACTACAGGGAGCAATTAACAAAGGCATTATCATAGTGAGAGATTTCAACACACTTCTCAGTTACTGATAGAGCCAACAGACAAAATTTGGTAAGAATATATGTCTTGAAACCCAAAAATAACAAGCCTGATCCAACAGGCATATATAAAACATGTAACTCCTCATGAAAGTATATAAAATTCATAACTGGAGGAAGTATTTTCTTTTGAGCATATATGGAATATTAACATACCAGGTCCCTCAACTATTTTCAGATTACTATATATGATTTTCATATTTCTACTATATTTCTAAAATATAGACTAAATTCATAAGTTTTTAAAAAATACTATTCTCTTGGCTTATAATGTACTTATGTTTAGCTAAAAAGCCCATACTCATCCATGCACCAGAGGCTTAGACTCCTTCTATGGCCCCACCATATTTGATATGCACCCTTCCAAGGTGATATTTATTGCCATTATACTTCTAAGATACACACCTCTAAAAAACAGTGAGCTCCTTGAGGACTGCAGGAGGAGCATATTTTTTTAAGTTTATTTATGTATTTATGTAAATCTCTACACCCAACATGGGGCTCAAACTCATGACCCTGAGATCAAGCATCTCATGCTCTTCTAACTGAGCCACCCGGATACCCCTGCAGGAGTATATTTTTAATCTTTATACCCTCAATATGTAGCACAGTGATTAGGATATAGCCAGTTCACAAAAAATAATTGAAAGAATGAATGGGTACTTCATTTATGAATGAATTGAATGGATGAATGGATCGGGAAGGTAAAGAAACCAAACTGCAAAAGACAAAATGAAGTTGATGATATAGTATTAAGATCATAGGCAGGAAAGATGAAATAAATATGTGATAATGATATAACTGTTCATTCTTGGCTCATCTCCTTGGCAAAGCATAAGTAACATTTAATTAGATATTCTGGAAGTGGATGGCTAAAAGAGACCTCAAAAAGTACCAATCAGTAAGAGCTCTTAGGCAAAAGAGAACATAAGTTAGCCAAAAATATTTCCTTCTTCGGAACTCTTCAGAGCACAATGCAATTGGTGATTAAGGTTTAGAGGTGTAAGGACATGCCTCTTCCTTGTTCCTTTGAGTATGCTACCTTCTCCAAAAGGAGAGGAATATAGAACGATCTATCACTTGCTGGCTAATCATGCATGAAAGAGAAACATACCTAAGAAGAAAGAGTTGGCAAGAGAAGTTCCCTGGCCAGAAAAACCTCTGTCAGCTATAGACCAATTCCCACAATTATTCCAGCATGAGAAACTAGATTTTTTTTTCCCCAGAAAGTTGAAGAGTATAACAATTGCCTTATTAAAACTACAAGCAGATGACTCTTATTTTGAGTCAACAAGGACCTGGGATATTTCTAAGATCAGAAAAAGGAAGAGCTCAAAACTTAAAAATTAACCTCCTAGAGACATAGCTTCCAACATTTAATTAACAGAGACTAAATGTGAATAAATAGGAATTAAAAAAAAGAACACAGATATCAATTTAAAGTCACCCTTATAATTGGTATAGATGGAATCAATGGGCAAAAGACCCTCTTTAAGCCTTTTCTTTGCAGGAAGAAAATAATCCCAGACTTATTTGTGTTATTACCAAGGGTTTAATTGTGGCTGAAATGATAGATAAATCCTCTTCTGGAGTGTTTTAATTAAAAAGCAGAGACCTCTGTGGGATGGAGTAAATGAAAATGAAGCAACCCACATGACCTCTGAAAGCAGAGCCAAATGAGGATAAAATCAAAGGTAAACAAAAATAAGCAGGAAAATATGACAGCTGAAGAAAGCTACACATACATGCGCTGAATTATTTCCTTGTTTCCAGGTTAGACAAAAAAAAAAAAAATTCCTATCCTTGCAGGCAAAAATAGTATTTCTAAGTTAGATTTTGTAATTAACACTAGGTAATGAATTTCTCTCTAAATGCAAGGATACTCTTAATTTTAATACTATTTCTTCAGTGATCATCATAAGCAGAAATAAAGGTTCCCAAAAAGACATATTAACTTCTGCTAGAGCAGGACAAAAATGGGGTAATAATAAATTTAACAACAGAGATTTCATTTTAAGATCCTAATATCACAATTGTATCTATTTCATACTAAATATGTGATGTTGAAAAGTTATTTCTCTGGACTAATTACAAAATTTAGACAGTACTAGTATAAACTTTAAAGAGTTTATTTGAAAATTAACTAATCTGATAATGCAAATACCTGGTACAAAGTTAACATTCACTAAAGGTTAGCCATCATCATCATGAACACTATTGATTATAAATGCACAAAGTACATACTCAGTAACTATTAACTATCATAATATTCACCATCACTACTATTTATCATTATCATTAATTGCTGAAAGAAGTTCACTAGTAAGATAAATCACCTCAGAAAAAATTTATTTAAATCTCTTCATCAGGGGACCCCTGGGTGGCTCAGTGGTTTAGTGCCTGCCTTCAGCCCAGGACGTGATCCTGGAGTCCCAGGGATCAAGTCCCACATCGGGCTCCCTGCATGGAGCCTGCTTCTCCCTCTGCCTGTGTCTCTCATGAATAAATAAATAAAATCTTAAAAAAAAAAAAAAAGAAACAATGGCATCCCTCTACCACCCAAAGGAGGATATGAGACCTAGGTGAGCCCTTCTCTCTGCCCTCATGCCAGACACACAGTGCTAGGTCCAGGGGAGAGTATACAGCCAGCCAAAGTGCCTCTACAGAAGCAGATATGAACAATGAAAGGAAAAGGGAGGGTTCTATCTCCTAAAAGCAAGCATTATGAGAGAAAGTGTAGGCCTAGAACTGCCAGAAATCATTTTTCCCCACCATGAGTAGAAAAGGCCTGCCTGAGAAGAAGTCCTGAGAAGGAGAGAAGTGAAAAAAGAGAGACACAATCCTAGTCTCAACTGAACCCTTGGTCACCTCAACTGAACCCTTGATCTCAGTTGAACCTGAAGCCAGAACCTCCTCTTGGACTCCCCAGTAATGCAAACCAAAAAAGCTCCTAATCTTCTCAAACTAATTGGGTTTCTATCTCTTGCAATAAAAGTAAATGAAGGTCCTATATAGAGTACAGATCTAGTTAAAGTATAAACAACCAGAAAATACAGATTAGATTAACCACATACCAAATGTGTCCAAAATAAAATATAACTATTTTATCACTGTTCATTCAACAAATATTCATTGATTATGAGCCAGGCACTGTCCTAGGCACTGAGGAAACCACAGAGTACAATGCAAACCAAACCCAAAGTTTCCAGTTTAATAAAGAGCTATTATTACACATTAGCACAAGCACTCCCAAGCTTGAATCCAATGGGTGATCTTCAGGGAATCTTGAACACCACCAAACACACATAAACTCTTGTGTTTTTGTATACTATTTAAGTTTCAATTTAAATTTCCTCGATCTCAAAGTGACACACAACCCCCAAAAGATCAAAGAAAACTCTTAGAGCATAAACACACCTTAGAATCAAGAGGTCTCTAAGTTTTTATGGAAATTCTCATCCCTTAACCTTAGCGTAGTTTTGTTCAAAGAAGACACAATTTATTGAACAGGCATGTCACAGAAAGGTCACTCTCCTTTAAAATATATTATGAGGCTAACTCCTTTAATAATTCCTTTTTTCTACGGAAACAAAACTAATAGCTAATAGCTGGTGGCCTTAACTCCTAATGAGCTGGAAAGTATCTCAAATATTAACGTTTTAAGGACTGAATAGAAAAGAGGAGGATTCTCCCTACTACGAAGTTTTAAAGGGCCCAGCTTACAAATATTGCTATCAATAGCCAACTTTATTTTTTTCCTTAGCAACTTAATTTGAATTTGAAAGTTCCTTTATTATAATTTAATAGAATCGAAGAGCAATCAAGTTGCAACATGCAAAATGTTAATAATTCCCAAAAGTTCAAGAGAAATTAGCATTTGAGAAGCTTCTCTTAAAGTTATGTTTCATCCATAGAATTTCAAATCAAAGGAAAATAATTTTACAAAAATAAGCTCAAGAAAGGTATCATGCTCTGCAGTATGCTCATCATTTGAATGCTTAGGAGTACTCAGTACCTACTTTCTAATTCTTTTTGAAGCATATATATATATATAGGTTGTCTGTTTCACACTTGCCTTTCCTGAACCCAAAAGGAAAGGTATCTCTCCTTTTCACCTGTAAAATGGTTTTCTACTAAACTGATATTGATCAGATTCTTATCTGGTAAAAAAAGAAAGAGAGAGAGGAAAAGAAAGAAAGAAGAAAGAAAGAAAGAAAGAAAGAAAGAAAGAAAGAAAGAAAGAAAGAAAGAAAGAAAGAAAGAAAGAAAAGAGAGAGGAAAGAGAAAAAGAAAAAAAAAAGGAAGGCAGGCAGATAAGACAAGACAAACAGGAACCAGGGTCACTGCTTTCCCTTACTCAAAAATGATCTTCTGGAGATGTTTTAACAGCACCTGATTCATTATAACTATTTTCTCACAAAAACTTCCTCTATGAATGTGATTTGGTGGCTTTCATTTTGGCTTTTCCTACTCCCAGACATCCAAAAAAGGATGCCTTTTCAAGGCAAAACAACCTCTTTCTCAACCTCCTGCCACTCCTGGGTGTGAAACTAAAGAACAAGTAATCAAATGTCCACGCTGATTTTTTTTTTCCTATCCTGACCAAATAATTCACTGATTCCTATTTACCAGGTAAGCACTACCTTCACTCTTCAATAAAAGATGTCTCCCTAAGGACAATCTCACTTGACATTTTGGTAAGATGTCCCATGATGGCATGACTCTCTTGCCTCCTAGAAGAGCCAAGGGAAGAACGATGTCATCAGCAGCTATTTGCCCCATGAATAAAATCAGCTACTGTCTTTCAGTAGCATGTGCTCTTATTTACCTATATCTGTTTTTCTCATTCTTTCTCTTCTATAATGTCAAGCTTCAAACTTACCCACAATAGTTTTTAAACCATTTGGGTTTTTTTAAAGATTTATTTACTTATTTGAGAGAGAGAGAGAGAGAGAGAGAGCTAGAGCATGCAGGGGGTGGGGGTAGAAGGAAAGAAAGAGAGAATCTTAAGTAGACTCCGTACTGGGCATGGAGGCCAACTCGGGGTTCAATCTCACAACCCTGAGATCATGACTTGAGCCAAAATCAAGAGTCTGACATTGAACTGACTGTGCCACCCAAGCGCCCCTTAAGCCATCTTTTTAAGTAACTGTGTTTAGGGTCCTATTGTCTTGCCAAACTAATGGTTGCCAGCCAAACTCCTAATCAAGGAGAGAAAGACAAATCTACATGGTCACCCTATCTTATGGGACATGCTATTAGGAACACATGTGGATTTAGTAATATACTTGCTCTCTCCCATAAACTAATACAGCTTTCAGCTTGTTATTTTTGTTGTTGCTGTTGTTTTTAAAGATTTTATTTATTTATTCGTGAGAGACATAGAGACAGGCAGAGACATAGGCAGAGGGAGAACAGGCTCTGTGCTGAGCAGGGAGCCTGATATGGGACTCAATCCCAGGCCCCAAGATCACACCCTGAGTAAAGGCAGACACTCAACCATGAAGCCACTCAAGCATCCCTTCAGCTTGTTATTTTTAAAGTCCCTATAGATTTGCACATTAAGTCATAATGCTGTCCATAATAACAAATCACATGGAGAAAATATATCCATAAGGAGACAAACAATTCCTCAGCTGTGTGTTGTTTCTGGGTTGTACACTGAGGGCTTTGTCATGAGAGACCACATCCATGCAGGATGGTGGGATCTCCTGCCAGGATAAGGAGTAATTTTCCTAAGTCATAATGAATGAAAAACCATCATGGTCTCCTTTGGCCCTGGCTCTTGTCCTGTCAGAAGAAGGTCTGTGAAAGGCGCAAGATTTGCTCTAAACTAAGATTGAGTATTACCAAGACGATCCCTGGTTCCTTCTTCAGTTTCCTCTAGCAAAGCAGTTTTATAGATAGTCCCTACAGTAAATGGTCTCCAAGAATCCTTAGAGCTGTGCCCCACCTCCCCCGACGGTGTCCTGTATTTAAATGTTGAATGAGTGAAATGACATCCTTTTGGTCATCTGTTGTATTCAATATTCTTTCTAAACCACTAAATTCTCTCTAAATAGTAGAAAGCCCTATCGCCACTTTCCCCACGTCCACCCTCTTTAATTCTCCCTTCCTCTAAGCACAGCATCAAGGGATCCAGTCTTCCCTTCCTTTCACACACCAGTCAAAAGCCCCTTCCATGACTGGAGAAAATCTAAATTCCAAGAACTTGGCAGTGCTGGGGCTGTTACTAGGCCAGACTCATTAGCATTCCAAACAAAGCCTAAAGAACTGCTAAATTGCAAAGTTTTCTTTAAAGGGCTTAGAGGGATCCCTGGGTGGCGCAGCGGTTTGGCGCCTTCCTTTGGCCCAGGGCGCGATCCTGGAGACCCGGGATCGAATCCCACATCAGGCTCCCGGTGCATGGAGCCTGCTTCTCCCTCCGCCTGTGTCTCTGCCTCTCTCTCTCTCTCTCTGTGACTATCATAAATAAATAAAAAATTTAAAAAAAAAAAAAAAAAAAAAAAAAAAATAAAGGGCTTAGAATTTAAAAACAGGAAAAGAAAGGATGTGATAGGAAGTGTTTTATGTTCCCTCATTCAATGTTGTTACATTTCCTTTAATTTATGGATATCTTGATTTACACACATAATTGTGCTAAGTATTTCACCCTTTAACCTTCCCTGAACACCAGTTAGAAGAAACAGCTTGACCAGATGTCTTTTTTTAACAATCAATAAACCCTAAATCCATAACTCATCTCCTCATGTCTCGTTAAAAAAAAAGTAATTAAAAAAAGGATATCTTATTAACATTCCAAATATCATGATTGATCTGTTGAATTGTAGTCTGAGGAAACTTGGAGTGTAATTTTAAAACCACTACCTATACTAACTAAAACGACATTTTAAAAAAATACATATATATACATATATTTAAAATATTTTAGTTATATATAATTTTATATATGCAAATATATAATTTATATACATAAATTATTTCTCTTTTCCAAATATGTCCTTTCATCAATAAACACAAAATAAAATCAAGAAAATAATGGGTTATGTACATAATTCAACATTCTATTTGCATCACTGCTACAACAATGGAAAACATTTTCTGGGAAATGTTTTACAGGGGAAACATTTTCTGGCTTTTTAAACTACATCAAATCTGGAAAATGAAGCCATTGATATTTAAATGTGTAATATGATTCAACTCAAGCTATTAAATAGGTTGGGGTGACCTCCTTATGACTTTATCATTTAAATATATATGTATATGTATATATATATATGAATTTTCCAAACATCTAGCATGTACCAGTATACCTTTCCAAATACTTACACAGGTATAACATCATTTCATACCCCCAAAGAACCACTAACGAACAGAGGACACATATAATTACTACTCCCAATTTAAAGATAGGAAACTGAATTCCGATATTAAATAATTTTCCAAGTTCTCAGAACCTCTTCAAGGTAGGATAGAATTCAAACCTTAGCACTTAAAAGGATCTTTCCAAAATCCACATTGCCTTTAAAAGCTTATTATCAAACATCTATGTATTTAGTGGTTTGATTTCAACCTTGAAATTAAATATGATTTCTAGATAATTATATCATAACTAACCAATTTCTTCAGTAGTTCAAAGTGGACCTGAGTTTTAAATATTAAAATAGGAGGAAAAAAATGAGTTGAAGACACTGACTTTTAAGACTTAGAGAAATTTATGGTGTCATTTCTAAAAGGTCACACAAAGATCACATTTCAATATTACATATTAATTAGGGATCATAGTTCATTCACATCTAGCTCTGGCACAAAATAGGTGGAATTTTTAATTGAAAGTATTTTCAAAACAAAATTTTCTAATTTGGGGGATCTAAACTAGTGATTTTTTTTTATTTCAAAATTTGTATTTTAAATCCTGCTATATTACACCCTGCTTTGTATGTATCTCCATAAAAATAATTAATTTATGTACATTGTGTGCACATAAGGTGCCACAATTATTCCATGAAGTGGATAAGCTACTTGTGCCTAAACAAAACTATCTACATTGAAAGGAAATACTTTCACAATAAAATTTAGTGTAAGATATAGAGATTCTCGCGCATATACTTTCATGGATGAGATTTTTTTTTTTTTGGATGAGATTCATTTATCAAAGCACATTTATTCATGTGCTTATGAATAATGTACTTATTTTGAAAAAGTCTGTTTCATAAACTCCCTCCTTTTTTTCTTTTGTAGCAACATTACTGAGGTATTATTTAGGCGCAATAAACTGCTCCCTTACCTCTGACCCCTCACCATGACCCCCACCCTTAATTTCCTGAGTCCTTTCCTTCAAGAGTTGATGCCAAATTTAGACTGGACTAGACTTGAGTTTTATTACAGCCTGTAAAAGTATTCAGGTAATTCAAAACATCTAGCATGTACCAGTATACCTTTTTGAACATTTACACAGGTATAACATCATTTCATACCCCCAAAGAACCACTAAGGAACAGAGGACACATTTAATTAGTACTCCCAGTTTAAAGATGGGAAACTGAATTTCGATATTAAATAATTTGTATTTGGGGATCCCTGGGTGGCGCAGCGGTTGGGCGCCTGCCTTTGGCCCAGGGCGTGATCCTGGAGACCAGGGATCGAATCCCACGTCGGGCTCTCGGTGCATGGAGCCTGCTTCTCCCTCTACCTGTGTGTCTGCCTCTCTCTCTCTCTCTGTGACTATCATAAATAAATAAAACTAAAAAAAAAAATAAATAATTTGTATTTGTATTGTATAATTTGTATTAAATTTCCTCCTTTTCATCCGGAAGTAAGCTCCACCTGAAACAGTGCTAGTATAACAAGCCCAAAAGAAATAAACTGGAAAGAGAATAGTCTTCTATTAGCACCAAAGGTAATTAAAGCCTTCACATTTGAAAACCTGGCTGTAAGGACATAGGAAATCTGGCTGCCTGGAAGCTAAGGGGTAACGTTATTCGGTTGCCAGTGGGCACGTGTTGTCTGCCTTTCCAGCATCCACTGCCTTTCTCTGGCATCAGAATCCTGAGAGAATAATGGAGAAGGGCTCTTCTTTCTCCCACTCAGGGCATGATGATGTCATCTCTGTAAGAAGAGCATCTCATTCCCTAGCCACAGGGTTTGGCTGAAGATGGGACCATTATCCTAGTCAAGCAACAGTGATGACTGCAGTACTTCTAGGGTCTGAGGAAATGAGGCACTCTTCTCAGCTCTGAGGGTAAGAGGATAGGGTACTGTGAGGCAGAAGCTGCTGGCAGCCATGCCACCACCATAGACCGAGGCTTGCTGAGGATGGAACTAACACTCATGATAAAACAGAATCAAGGGACAGAGTCTGTAACAGAGCTCTGCCTAGACTCTTCAGTTACCGTGATTACAAAGTTCTCTTTGCTGACAATTGTTCCAGTTGGGTCTTCTGTTTCTTGCAACCAAAAACACCCTGATTATTACAGATCTTCAGATTCACTAGTTCCGTCATAACAAGGAATGTGACATGTGTGGAGCTCTTATCCATTACTCCAGTAGGACTAGAAAAGCAAACTGGTATAAACTGCAACATAAGGATTTTATATTAGCTAAAAGGAAGCATCACAGAGAAACTTTCAAACAAGAGCTTATAAAGAGGGGATTTTAAGTGGCTTTTTAAATGCTTTTATTTATAAGGATTCTTCAATAGTTTGTGTGCATACATATACTAAGATTCCAGTAAGTAGTAAAACCTTCTTTTATGGCCTAACTGAAAAAAGGCTAGAGCCTATGTACTTTTGTTCATTAGGTAGATCTAAGAGGCAGGAGTAAGAACACACTCCATGCCTTTCAGATCCCTATGATTTTGTCTAAAAATCATTAGTGTTCCCAAGATAAGTAACCATCATTATTTGATTAGTCACTATTCAAAATTTAACAAGATTATCCTAGGCAAATTTGTTATTTGTAAACCAACTAATTATCCGAATTAGGGAAATGATTTTGCTAATCCCTCTACCAGTCACAGATGTTCATTAGGAGTTCTTGGCCAATAGGAAACCACAGAAGATACAGTAGCACCAGCTGTCCAGTGGAAAACTGTGTAAAATCTCTATCCTAATGGCTCCAAAGCAAACATTTTTTTGTTTCAATAAATAAAACAAAATTGTTTCCTTTTACCACTATGTCCTACAAGGGAAGAAATGTCAGCAACTAAAATAACATGTTATCTTTAAAATGTAACAAGACTTGAAAAGTCTAGTCAAAGAAGATAGGGTATATATATGCCAAGCAATTCTAAGGTTATTACTAATGTTGATACACTTCAGGTGTTTGCATTACATCAAAAGGATAGCAGGCATCAAACCAGTAATAAAAGATAAATATAAGTGCCTGCAATTTAGTAACGTGCATTATCGAAGTGAGGAAGAAAAAAAAGCCAAAACCAAAATAAATAATAGATAAGGTAGTGTGCCTTTGAACAGCCTACTAAACAAATACTAGCTTAAATTCATTTACTAAAAAATTTTATAAACATAATTCAGCAGAACTTTGAACATCAACACACATGAACTCAACCAAGCTTCCAAAAAGAGACTCTAGCTGATTTTTTTAATATAGTAACAATAAAAGTAATAGTAATAACAACAGCAGTTGTTACAATACAGTTGTTGTAATAACAGTTTCTACATATTTAATTTTGGGTGCCTGATGGTAAGAGTTTGATGCTAAGTGTTTTATATATGTTAATTCCCATTAATCTCATGGCAATATAAGCTAAGGAATAATCCCACTTTTACAGATAAAGAAATTGAGGTTTCAGTATTAACTTCTTAAGGTCATACCAAGAAGAGTTTTACTTTGAAACCAGGTTTGTTTAAAAAAAAAAAAAAAAGGGCCCCCCCGGGTGGCTCAGTGGTTTAGCGCCGCCTGCAGCCCAGGGCATGATCCTGGAGACCCAGGATCGAGTCCCATGTCGGGCTCCCTGCATGGAGCCTGCTTCTCCCTCTGCCTGTGTCTCTGCCTCTCTCTCTCTCTCTCTCTCTCTCTCTGTCTATCATGAATAAATAAAATCTTTAAAAAAAAAAAAAGAAAGAAACCAGGTTTGTCTGAATCAAACTCAAAATTTCTTCAGTACCTACTATCTGACAGATACTGTGTGAGGTATTAGAAGACATAATTGTGAACAAAACTGACGGGCTCTGCTCTTACAGAGTTTAAGTAAAATTAAAACCACAACTATGGCAAGTTTTCTCAAGGGAAAAAATATGGTGCTGTATGAGCATATAGAAAGGGAGCTCACACAGCCTGGAGATCAGGAAAAGTTCACTGCAAAAGATCAACAAGCTGAAATCTGAATGATGAACAGGTATAAATTAGGCGAAAGGGATGGGCTTATGTGGGGAAACCTACCAGACAGAGAAGAAAACATGTCAAAAGGCCCTGTGGTAAGTAAGAGGGAACTCAGAATGTATGTGCAACTCAAAGAGGGGGGACGGAGGGCAGGCATCGTGCCAAATAGAGCCAGGGGAAGAAAGAAAGCATAGAACAAGAAGCTTTTCTCTCAGAGCCCAAGAGAGCCTGAAGTTGTACTGGGCTAATGACCTTTTATCCAAACATAAGCAAATGAAAGAGAAACTTCTTTCAAGTCTGTGTGTTTCATTTTTAAAATAAAGCCTCAAAAGTCATAGCAAATATTTCAATCTGTAAAACTTCTTAGGTCTAAGAAGGTACAGCTCCTTGGTTCAGGCTACCTTCATGTAGGACCCGGATTCCTCCCATGCCTACCATTTGCAACCTTATTCTATTCTTTCTCTTTACCACTGTCTGATCCCCCTAGAGCAAAACCTAATCATCTCACTCTCCTGCTTAGAAATCCTTCAATGGGGGATCCCTGGGTGGCTCAGTGGTTGAGCATCTGCCTTTGGCCCAGGGTGTGGTCCTGGAGTCCTGGAGTCCTAGGATCGAGTCCCAAGTCAGGCTTCCTGCATGGAGCCTGCTTTGCCCTTTGCCTGTGTCTCTGCCTCTCTCTCTCTCTCTCTCTCTCTCTCTCCCTCTCTCTCTCTCTGTATCTCTCATGAATAAATAAATAAAATCTTTTAAAAAAATCCTTCAATGGCTTCACATTACCTAATGGGGAATATATGATCTGGCCTTTATCTGCCTATCTTCTCTTAGAATGTGGTCAAGCCAGGATGTGAGGAGATCCAGAGCACAGGTTCATTTGCTGATGCTCTAATATTCCCAATATATTGATCCATCAGCCTAATTCAAGATGGCTTCTAACCTGCTCATACTACAATCAACCCAATGGCAAACAGCATGGGGAGGGAGGGAACCAGTAGAAGTCTCCTTTAAAGGCCTGACCTCAAAATTCAGTCCATGACCACTCTGGTTGCAAGGAAACACGTGAAATGTGGTCTTTATTATGGGTAACCCACAAACTCAAATACTTCTGTTAGTATGAAAGAAAGGGAAAATGAATTTGAGAGAATAACTAGCTGTCTGTGATATAGAAATTGAAATTAAAATGCATTTTGCTAACTTAAATAGGACTCAAACTAAATGACACAGTTGGCATCAATTCTTTAGAGTTTATCACATTAATTGTAACTTCCATTTTGAAAAAATATGCAAAACAAATGTTGATCTACTCTTTAGAAAATTGTCATACTATAAATTGATATACTATTGCCAAAGTAATTACTGCCTCGCAAAACTCCTACATGACAATTTACTTAAACAATTCTTTATCCAGCTTCCTCAATAACAAAAAAGTGTTTTTATACTTGCAATTTGATAATATTTTAAAAGACTTTCTGAGAGATTCTGTAGCAGCTAACAGTGGAAATAAGCACTGTGTTTCACCCTAACAGATAACAATGACTTCATTTGTACTGATCAGGAAAGGAGGCTCATTCTTTACAAGAGTTTAGAATTGAACTCAACTATTAAATCATGTCCTGCCAGGTAAATAGGGAAGAAAGGTAAGTAAAGGCCCTTTTCTCATTTGTTATTAATCCTAGAGATGGAAGAGATGGATTAATTTAGTAAAGTTTTAAATAACTAACACTTTCATTGACAACGTGGCTCAATTTGACTTAAATGTCACAATTTTTACCATTCCTAGACACAAGTATAGAGTCCTTACTACAACAAAATTCCTTTCTTTACATTTCCTTCCTATTTTAACAACCAGGTTTGAAATTACCCTCTTTGAAAACATGGTTGAAGCCAAAAATCTACTTGAAATGCAAATGTTTAAGTAGTTATGTCCCTGATATCAGCAGTGACCTTGAACACTTTAGCCAAACACAAGTAACTAGTCCTTAAATCATTAACTTATTTTGGATCCCTAATGCAACTGAGTTGGTGATTTGTGTAATATTTTTTTATTTTATTTACTTATTCATGAGAGACACAGAGAGAGAGGCAGAGACATAGGGAGAAGGAGGCTCCCTGTGGGGATCCCGATGTGGGACTCAACCCCAGGACCCCAGGATCACAACCTGAGCCAAAGGCAGACATTCAACCACTGAGTCACCCAGGTGCCCTGTGTAACATATTTTTTAAGTCATTGTATTTAATTGGTATGATGTACTTCCACTGAATTGACTTGGGTATTACAGAAATGAAGCAAAACTCTGATAATGTTTTGTATCTTTCATCTCAAAAGTACTTTTCTAAAGCTATTACATTTTACACACCTATCATAGATGATCATGGCACGTTATAACTCAAGGAAATAGAAGGACATTGTTTCACTCTTTTAATTATTTTGTAATTTGTGCATATCTATCATTTTCACTTTATTTCTCTATTCTATATGCAAATACACCCTCAGAGAAGTTTTTATTTGTACATTGCTACCAGTGAAGATGCCAAGAATAAGAGCAAATATCAACTCTGGCAAATTATAAGTTCTTAAGAAGAATGGCCAAACATGTATATTTTAGAATAAGCTTGAGGCCAACCACATTCTAACAGACTTGGTCAATAAACAGAATATACATTAATGAAGAACAAAAACACTGACCATTTGTTCTCTCAACCTATATTTAAATGCTTATCCTTTTCTAGACACTTATTGCTAAATTTCAAAAATAAAAATTATGTTATTATATGCCCTCTTTTATTTTTCTTCAGTTCTATAAATTCCCCCAACTATTCACCAGTTTCATATTAGCAAATTATTTCCAACTAAACTTTTTTACCCATAGCAGTTAAAATGCAAAATAACTCTCTGGATGTGTTATGTTATATACCATCCACAAAGGGAAAGAGCTCATTTAAAGTAAGAAATTGCCTCATAAAATGCTTACAAATTCACCCTTTGCACACATTAAAAACAAAACTGAACTTTCAGAAATATCAACTTTTCTTTAATGTGGCTATAATACACAAACCATTAAGTAAGACTTTATACATTACTTTTTCCAGACTGTAGGTTTTATCACATATTGGGCCAGGTAGGTACAGAGATATGACCCAAGAGATTATTAAACTACCTATAATAGTAAGATTTAATGGCACCATAAAACCAATGACAACTTTCATCTGTTTTAAAAGAATTACCTATATGAATTCTCAAAACATTTAGTAAGAACAATTACATTTACTTTTCTCCAGAGGAGGGCTGATGTTAACAGCTACTTAGGGATTTGAGAATATACATATTCTAATTCAATAAATATTTATGGAGCCCAGCACTTGAGATATTCAGTGACAAAACAGAAAGATACCTACCTACGAAGAGTTTATAGACAGGTGATAAACAATGGATACATTAAACAGTAAATTATACCGTATGTAATAAGATAGTATGGGGAGGAAAGGGTAAGGCAGGACAAGGAGAATAGGAAAGGCTGAGGCAAAATGTTAAATATGCTACCAATGACCCACCAATTCCACTGCTAGAAACAGAAAGTAGACTAGGAATTGCAGAGAGGAGGAGAAGACGCAGGGAGAGTGACTGTCTAACAGTTAACAGAGTTTCTGTCTGGGATGATGAAAAAGTTCTGAAAATGGATAGTGGCAATGGCTACACAACACTTAAATCTGATTAATGCTTACACCTGAAATGGTTAAGATGGTAAAATGTATGTTAAATATATTTTCCCACAGTTATGATTTAGAAAAGCACTAAGAAGTTACCGTTAATCTACCCACTAAGCAAGCGGTGATCTAAGCTCACACTCCTCTTAGCTCTCCCGCACCCACACCAGACTGCCTGGAAGCTGGCAGAAATCAGAGAGCCCTGCTCAGTGACTTCTCTGGTAATTAAACCTGGCACTATCACTTCTTTCATTCACATAAGTGAATAATCCAAATGGACCCAAATTCCATCACTTGATATTCTGAAATTTAAGAAGAAAGATGTAGAGTATAGGAATTGTTGGATCCAACTCATGTGAATGGCAGGACTCGAGAGAGAAAGTTCTGCTCTACAGATTCCCACAGCAGCCCTGGGTTTCGGCCTTTCTTATTGCTCAGTTGTTGAGCTCATCATTCAATTTCTTGGAGTTCCTCCAGTATCCTTATAATTAACATTTCCTTCTTTGCTTAAGCTAGCCAGGGATGGTTTCTGTTCCTTACAAACAAAAGAACCTTACTTCTTTTTTTTTTTAAGAACCTTACTTCTAATATATTTTACAGACTTTTGATTCTTAGGCTTTAACCATGTGGGAAAATAATATGCAAGTATCTTTTGCTTTCCAAGTCTTTTGGGCTTTTGAGACAGGGTGGTGAGAATTAGGATAGCAAAGGATACTGATATACTGTTTTTTCAAGAGTTCCAAGACAACTCAGTACAAGGTTTGTAAATAATGTAATTAAATGTGAGTTCGAACATGAGTTGGAGATCACTTTATTCTCTGCAATTTTTACAAAACAACAGGTTCCCTCTCCACCCCACCCCCATCAGAAAGTAGAGCATTCCTATGACACCTTTCATAAACCAAACTGAAATAAAGCAAAGAAGCAATTACCATTTCATAAATGCAAAAATCCTCTTTGGATTTCTTTCAGTTAGTGAAAACAAGTATTAATGTAGGTTTTTTTTTAATGGGGTAAAGTGAACTTTCAGAGAGCAGGAGACATCTGTAATATACTTTGATTTGCCACTAGAAAAGTCAATCAACAACTTTATCGTCCAGTTTTATATTTTGGTTTTTCTGTGAGTTTTGTTTCTTTATGCTCTTATAATTAGCTCTGATTATCCATGTAATTCCTTGCATAATATGAAGAATCCTCTTTTCAATAGGAGATAAGATGTGGAGAGTAGTAATATCTGCTCTTAGTGACTGTTTCAAGATTAGTCATTACCACAAGGTATTGGAGCACTAAATATCTAGGAATTACTTAATTAAAAACTTCAGTTTTCAGGACGCCTGGGTGGCTCAGCGGTTAAGCGCCTGCCTTTGGCCCAGGGCGAGATCCTGGAGTCCCTGGATCAAGTCCCACATCAGGCTCCCTGCATGGAGCCTGCCTCTCTCTCTGCCTATGTCTCTGCCTCTCTCTCTCTCTCTCTCTCTCTCTCTCTCCCTCTCTCCCTCTGACTCTCATAAATAAATAAAAATCTTAAAAAAAAAAAATTTCAGTTTTCTTTAGGACTCTGTTGAGGAATTGTTTTTGGAAAACTAATACATAACAAAAGTCCAGCATTTTATAAATTTCACAAAGAAATTTTTATGAGAATATTTTAATAGCTCAAACACCTTACTAATTAATAGATAGAAGAAGCTCAATAACACATTTGAATTCTAAGAATTTAGACATGTATTCAAGTTATGCTTTGTTCACTCCTTAAGTCTTTTTCTGCATTCATAGGAACCTATGAAAGGTATTCTATACCATGTGGGAATGTGTGTGTGTGTGTCTGTGTGTGTGTGTCTGTGTGTGTGTGTGTGTGTGTGTGTGTGTGTGCTGAACAGTCACAGGCAGCAGGAGGCAAAAAGTCAGAGGGTCTGAACCAAACATCTTACAATTGGTAATAAGGATAAAATATGTTCTTATATCATTTCTTCTATTTCTTCATATCTCAAAAGTATCAAATTATTTGCTTTCCTTTTTGGAGCTATCAAAATGGACAGTAAAATTTCACCAAGCTTCTTTCTAAATGGAAGAAAAAAGTACCAAGAATACATGTTCAAATTATGGGTATAGACTTGAGACAAATATCCATCCTAAAGATCTTTCAAAGTTCTGCTTAAATACCACCTCCTTCTAGAAGCCCTCTCTAGGTCATACCAGCCAGAAGCAATGAATCCTCTTCTGACTTCATAATAACACTGTTTTTAATCATCTTTATGACATTTTAAAAGAATTGCCTTATGTTGTGGTTATTCAATATCAATCTTACCTCCATCACTAAATAGTTACTACACTGATTTCACAAATATTTATAAAACAGGAATTGTGTGAGGTGCTAGGCAACAAAGATTAAAATGACAGTTCCTTACTTCGTGGTAATTACAGCACTGAGAGCAAAGAAGGTGTCAGTACATTTACTCTCCCATAGATCTTCGCCAAGTTCTCAAACGAATCTACTTACTACAAATTCTCAAAGACAGTTTTATTTTATTTTTTTTTTCAAAGACAGTTTTAGTTTTGGAGATAATAATTAAACACCGTTTAAGATCTAGGATCTCTGGGCGTCTGGGTGGCTCAGTTGGTCAACGGTCTGCCTTTGGCACAGGTCATGATTTCAGGGTCCTGGGACTGAGTCCTACCTTGGGCTCCCAGTTTAGCAGAGAGTCTGTTTCTCCCTCTTCCCCTCACCCTTCCTCCCTCCATTCTCTCTCTTTCTCTCAAATATATATAATCTTTAAAAAAAATCTAAGGACGCCTGGGTCTCAGCAGTTGAGCGTCTGCCTTCGGCTTAGGGCGTGATCCCAGAGTGCCGCGTTCAAATCCCACATTGGGCTCCCCGCATGGAGCCTGCTTCTCTGTGTGTCTCTCGTGAATGAATGAATGAATGAATGAATGAATAAATAAATAAATAAATAAATAAATAAACTTAAAAAAAAATCTAGCCTCTCTTCCTACTGTATCCCAAGCACATAATCAGGACTCATTAAATATTTGTTGAATGAATTAATTATTCCATCTGCAACATGCTCCTGCATAAACAACATCACAAGTTACCAGGCTTGATTCACGATGCAAACACATTTTCAATTTTATGATTAAATTTTTTTTCTAAATAACCTCATAATTTAACTTATTCTCAATTCAGGGTTGGATTTCTGTGGATGTATGTTGTATAAACTATAAAATAACTATTGTTAGCCAATTATTAATTTGAATTTTGAAAAAGCTAATCCATCCATTTTGAAGATACTTAATGAAAACATTTCAATTATTCATACACAAAAAGAAATCCTTCACAAACTATTGCCTATAGATGCTGACTCAGGAAATAAAAGTACCATAGTGACTACTAAGATTACAAACAGGAACAAGTCAGCCATGCTAAAAAGCATGCTTCTTGCATGTGTAAACAGACTTCTAAAATAAAACAAACTATCTATTTAGTGCATAAGTTAAACCAATCATTCATAATTGCTCAGCATTACTGGCCAGACAAACATTTTTCCATAATACATTTTCAATGCCAATGATAGCAAATAATAGGAAAAAATTTGGCTATGGTAGACATAGAATCATCTATTTCAGCAACACAGATGCTAGTTTATAGTTTTCCTAGTTCATAGTTTTCCTTCACTGCCCATGACCAGGACAATAATTTATTTATGCTTTTTAAGGTAAATACTGTTGACCAACAGTAATAAAAAATCTTTAAAAATATCGTTTTCACTTTAACTAACTCTCCTGACTATACCAGTAATAGATGTTTAATTAAAGAAACATATATAGAATCTGGGAGATACAAGAGATACAAAAATGAAAATAAAAATCACCTATCCATTCACCATGAGTGCCACCAGTGCTTACTATGCTGCTCTATTTTCTTTCCCTATTTTCTATACATATTGTTTTGTATTTCTTTAATTAGAATTACGGTTTTCTGAAGGCATATATTGAAAACTTTCCTATTTAAATCTGCATGAGGGTAGAAAGGTAACCACAAAAAAAGGCATCAATACCTTTGAAAGGCAGTTTTATCCATTAAATGAATGAATGATCATAAAATTTCACTTCTCATTGTAATCTGATGATGTTACCAAAAACTGGTGTTTAAAAAAAAAAAAAAGAAGAAAAGTCATTCGGCTATTGTGCTATAATTTTGTCATAGAAGTCCACTATTACTTATTCTTCTAGATTTATATATGAAGACACACCCTGTGCCTGGAATTTCAGTTTTAAATTATGAGTCTATAGTATTCTATTTTCTGTGAGTTATCTATATTCCATCTGTACAAAAACAGTTCCAAGGGAAAAATGTGCTTATGAAATGTGCTACCTATGCCAAAAAAAAAAAATCTTCTGTTAAACCCAGAATAAGGCTAAGCACTTTTCTGTGAATTCTAGTCTATCAGAACGAAGCATCAGGGGCCTTTGAGGAGGGATGGTTGTTTACCTGCCTGAGCTCTCTCCACAAAAGAGGGTCAAAAAGAATGACTTCTAAGTTTATGAAACAGTCAACCTTTTAGCTTAAAATAGACTTTATGTTCGCCACTTAAGAAAGTGTCTCTGTACTTGAGCAGATTTCAAGTTCCATAACATGACACTACTAACCCTTAGACTTTCCAAAACAACCAAGTATTCAAGATTCTACGGTCTTCTTCCTCCCCACTGAACAGGGCATGCAAATATTCAATGGATTTTTAGATATTTTGATCACAATAACATATGCCTTAGCCAAAACAAAGTTACATTTACATAGCTAATGATAGCAGGAAATACTGGCTGTTAATCTGAAGGCTTCTATTTGGAAGACTAAAGATAACTTAAAAACTATTCTGAAATAAAACTGGACCATAACCATTCCTTGCTTCATCTATTTGACTCTTCACTGATCAGATAGTCCTAGTAAGGGAAAGATTTTTAAAACTATAATAAGAGTAGCATAATTCAATGACAAAAAGAAGATGATAATAAAACAAATCTGCAAATATTTAAATATCAAAAACGTTAACCGGAGCGGGACTGTAACTTGGAACAATAAAAGGCACACATTTGCAGTTTCATTCATCCCAGGAACGAATTATAAACTATGTGACACACCACCACCCTACCTCACGTCTGCCATTGAACATGGAAACAAAGGCACTGAAAAGTTCACTGAATTGGCCAAAATCAAGCAGAAAGTAAAAATAGGGCCCCAACCTTTTGGCACGCTGGCTAAGAGACTCTGAAGGTGCTTTGCAGTCACTGCATCAGTGACTAAGGCATTAACTAGTGGGTGTTGATTCTTAGTAGATCCTATGATGAAATTTCAAACCAAAGGCAGCAATCACTTACACACACACACACACACACACACACAGATGCATACATGTCATCTGCTAAACCTCTCAATCCTATGGAGGATGGATAATGACGGAGTTAAATACCTTTTCCCTGATTCTATCCCACCCATCCCGGAAGTTCTGCTATGCTCATTCCCACTCTATGGCATCTAACCACTGGTCAAGTGGATGGACCCAGAAATATGAAGTGTCCGATATGGCAACAGCCAGCAAAGTCAGTCTCAGGATAACGAAACTTTAAAAGAACAGAAGGAACAATTACCACTGCATTTGAAATCGTACAGCAGATTCCAAAATCCCCCCCTTCCCTTTAAAAATTAAAGATGACAATCCTAAAATGTACCATTAGCAAAAAAATTTTTACAATATATGTTCATTCTCTAGGATCTTCATTCTCTAGGATTTATTTTTTTTTATTTTTTTTATTATTTATTTATGATAGTCACAGAGAGAGAGAGAGAGAGGCAGAGACACAGGCAGAGGGAGAAGCAGGCTCCATGCACCGGGAGCCCGACGTGGGATTCGATCCTGGGTCTCCAGGATCGCGCCCTGGGCCAAAGGCAGGCGCCAAACCGCTGCGCCACCCAGGGATCCCCATTCTCTAGGATTTAAAGCAGTCCTCTGGCGCCTAGGTGGCTCAGTCAGTTAAGCGTCTGCCTTCAGCTCAGGTCATGATCCAGGGGTCCTGGGATCCAGCCCGGTTTCAGGCTCCCTGCTCGGTGGGGAACCAGCTTCTCCCTCTCCTTCCCCCTCTCCCTCTTCATCTCCCTCTCCCTCTGCCACTCTCTCTTCTCATGCTCTCTCTCTCTCCCTCTTAAATAAATAAAATCTATAAATAAATAAATAAATAAATAAATAAATAAATAAATAAGCAGTTTTCCTTAAATCAATTTTTTTGGTTTTTTAAATTTATTTATTCATGAGAGGCACAGAGAGAGAGAGGCAGAGACATAGGTAGAGGGAGAAGCAGGTTTCCTGTGGGGACCCCAGTGGGGGACTCAATCCCAGGACCCCAGGATCACGACATGAGCCAAAGGCAGATGCTAAACTACTGAGCCATCCAGGCATCCCTCCTTAAATCAATATAATCGTTTCCTAAATAGGTCTTTAGATGAAAAGTTAAGTTAGAAAATACAAACTGGAAAAAAAAAGAAAATACAAACTGGGCCCCTTTTGCACCTATACAAGCTGGGAGTATAACACTTCAGTCAGCAACAAACGGATTCAGAAACACCAGGTAAGTATTGGTTAAAGAATAACCGGAGAAAAAAAGAGGAAATGCAAATCCTTGCAACTGGGACATTCTAATTTTCACAGACTTGAAAAATCGAACTTAGAAGCTGGGTCACAGAGCCTATGAAAATCTTCCCACACTTCCAGTAGGAAGTACCTCTGAGAAGCCTGCTAAACTCTCACAGAGTGAACCTGATTTTTTTTTTTTTCAGCAGAAAAATTCATTACCTTATTGCAAAACTTCCTTAAAGCTAAGTAGAACAATGCATATCCTCCAAAACTCCCTTCCACACCAAATGTTAAGAGCAAACAAAATTTCTTTACAGACAAGTACCTTTACCAAGAATTACCTTGAAATGCTGTGTAAATTAAGTTCTCATTAACTACTCCCTCAGACTGAATTTGAAAAACCACCATGCTATCAAGTGTCAAGCAGATAAAGAGCTAACACAGCAATCAGAAACTTTAAAACAAATTTTTAGCTCCCCAAGTTAGAGAAAAAGAATATCCAAAGCACCCAGCTTCACCAGGGGCAGCATTTCTAAAGATCCTTCCTCACCTTAGAATGGAACTGCTCAGAGGTCTTGTCATAGGAACCTCAACAAGACTCGGTTTGTTAACAGAACATTACTATTACACACATCCTAAGGAAACTCAGTCTTCAAAACACCAGCAAGAAATACTGGATACAGATAAATATTTCTAGAAACATATGCCTCATTAAAGGTCGAGCTTACTTTTATCAAGGCTTTATTTTTATTATGATGTGTAACCAAAGAAACACACACTTTGCTGGGAATCTGGAGACAGGGTTACGGCTTCAGCTTTGGGTATTAATGTCTTGATTCTTAGGCGAGTCGTTTCGTTTCTTTTCCCCTCGGTTCCTTGATCTCTAAAATGAGCAGGAGAGACTGCACAACCGCTAGAGTTGCAGCTTCCTGATTTACCATCTCTAGCCCCATGTGTGTATAGGTACACAAACACATACCTTTGCTGAACAAGATACTACAAAAACATGGCCTTTTATTTGTCTAGGTTGTATGCTCTATTCCTAGTCCTTTTCATTATTTTGTCTGCAAGTGTAACTATTGCTCACAGTCACCAAGGTAGTGATAATTACAATAGCTAACACCTACCAAAGGGCTTTTTATGTGCCAGGTATTGTGCTAAGCATTTTACATGTATTAACTCCCTTCTTCCTCACCACGGCCCTCTGAGGCAGAAACCACTTTCATTCCCATTTTCAGACATGAGGAAACTGAGATACAGAGCAATTTTGTAACTTTGCTCAGGGTCCTAAGGTTCACATGTGGATTCGCCAGGATCTGACCCTAAACATTTTGGGCCTGGGCATTTCCTGCTTAACCACCACCCAGAGAGTCTATGATGGGAAAAGGTGAAGTGCAGCCCAGTTCATCTGCAAAACGTTGCTGGGGTTGCAAAACCTGACCCGATACTGTCAGGAACAAACCCAACACAGACATTTGGCCATTGATACATTTTTCTTCCAAACTTCAGTTTCACAATTAACATCCGCCTTACAGGGATAACATTATATCCCCCTGCCTTCCTTCCCCGGTTAGGGGAGATGCACAATGAACACAAGCTGTTTTAAGTCCTGGTGACTTCCTCGTCCCCTGTCACTCCGTTATAATACGGCTCACAGTCACGGTCCAAGGACACTGCATGTTCCGTCATGTGCCCTAAAACCTAACAGCAGAAAACAGTGACCAACCAGGAGTGGAAACACCAGTTCCGCAGCCTGAAATCTGGAAGACGGGGCAGTCTTAAGTACTGAGACCACAAAGTAACCAAAATGAAATAAAAATAAAAAGAAAGAAAGAAATGCGTGCGCATCAAAATGCACCGCCCTGTGCATTTAAGCTGCTAACCGGCATTCACAGTCAGGACAGAGAGAAAATACCAGTAATCAAGGAAGTCCTATTTCAGCAAGTAGCACATGCTATGTTTACAGACATATTTCCCCCATTCATAAATCAACTCGAGTCTCCAGAGCCCTGCACTCGGCTGAGCTCCAGGAGAGGTTGAGGACTTCAGTGGGCCAAGGCCCGAGAAGGGGAAAAGCCCGTCCGAGCTCTGGAACCCAGGAGGCCCTTGGGGACCCGTGAGGGGTCACAGCGCTGCCCCCGTCCCTAGGCCACCCCTGACGCCGGGCCAAGTCCCCGTTTGGCACAGCCCAGAGAAAACTACTCCAGCGGGGACGGGACGGCGAGCCACCCCGCGAGGGCAAAGCCACACTTTGGGGCTCCCGGCAGCGCTCCGCGGGCTCGGCTCCCAGGCCGGCCCGGGCACCGAGGGGGCTCCAGGGCGGTCGAGGCGCGCGTCTGCCGCACCCCCAAGGGGACGCAGACTTGTCCACCCAAACGCCCCGTGCAGGAGCGGAGGAGACTTCTTGGCGAGGGCCCTGTCTCGGGGCTCTCGAATCACTTCCTCCTTCTCTGCCGCGGCTCTGAGCTCGGATGACGAAGCGGCTGGGAAAGCCTCGCCTCCCGGGGCAGCTCCCCGCCGGCGCGCAGCGAGCGCCCGGGCGCAGTCCGCGGGGAGCCCCGGCCGCGCCGCCAGGACCCCGGGGCGGGGGCGCGGGGGCGCGCGCGCGCGCGGGCGGGCAGGGCTGGGGGCCGGCGCCCCCGCCCCCGGCTTACCCCAGGGTGCTGATGAAGCCGTTGACCGAGCCCTCCGCGTACAGGGACACGATGTCCCCTATGTAGAGGAAGCTGGACATCTTATCGGACATGCTGCTTCATGCTCCGGAGCGCACGTCCCTCCTCTTCCCTCGCCCTCGCCGCCCTCTCCGGGCCGCCGCGGCGGCAGAGGCGGATCGGAGCGCGCGGCGGCAGCGCCCACGGCGGCGGCGGAGGGCACGGCCCGGTGACCGGGTGGCGGCGCCCAGCCCCGCCCGCCCCGCCCGCCGCGCCGCGCTCCCCGCGACCTGCCGCCCGCGCGCCCCGAGGGCCGCAGCCGCCGCCTCCCGCAGGTTTCCTGTTCCTTTCAGAAGTTCGGGCCCCGCACCTTCGCCTCCTCCCGCCCCCGCCGCGCCCCCTCCCCGCCCTGCGCCCCCGCGCGCCCGGCCCCGCCGCCCGGTGGGTGCCGCCGGCGCCGAGCCCCTCGGTCCCCTCGGGGGAATCTTCGGACCAGGTGGCGAGGCCCGTCGGGCGGAGGGGAGGAGGGGAGCAGGGGAGCAGGGGCGCCCGGAGGGGCGGGAGGCCAATCAGCGAGCGGCGGCCGGGGGCGGAGCCGGGCCGGGGCGGGGCGGCGCTGCCGGGCCCGGCCACCCGGGGAGCGGGGCGCGGGGGCGAGCGGCGGTCCCCGCGGGGACGGCGAGGGGCGGCGGGGCCGGCACGTCTCCCCCGCTGTGGAGGGGCCGGGGGGCGCCCACTGGCCTCGGCGCGGGCGCGGGGGAGCGCGGGGTGCGCTGAGCCTGCTGAACGCCTGGAGATGAAAAGGTGGAGCCGGAGCCCCCCGGACGGGGCGCGGGGGCGGGGGTGCTGTCGGAGGGAGAGGAAGGTGTGGAAGTCAGGCGGGAAGCACAAATAAAAACAAATGCATAATAAAGACAGAGGGAAAGGGGGAAGGAAGGAAGGAAGGAAGGAAGGAAGGAAGGAAGGAAGGATCGATCTCCATCTATTTGAAGGAAGGAAGGGAGGCAGGGAGGGAGAATGGATGGGTCTGTATCTATTTGAAGGAAGGAAGGATGGATGGATGGATGGATGGATGGATGGATCTGTATCTATTTGAAGGAAGGAAGGAAGGATGGATCTGTATCTATTGGAAGGAAGGAAGGCGGGGAAGGAGGATGGATCTGTATCTATTTGAAGGAAGGAAGGGAAGAAGGATCTGTATCTATTGGAAGGGAGGAAGGAAGGAAGGAAGGAAGGAAGGAAGGAAGGAAGGAAGGAAGGATCTGTATCTATTTGAAGGGAGGGAGGGAGGATGGATGGATCTGTATCTATTTGAAGGAAGGGAGGGAAGAAAGATCTGTATCTATTGGAAGGAAGGAAGGAAGGATGGATCTGTATCTATTTGAAGTATGTAGTTTTGGATTTTCTCTCCAGTATATGGCTTTAGTGAAACTTGACCAGTCAGCAGATGTCCAGGTGGACGCAAACCTCAATGGAGGTAAACGTCACTTGGCCACTTGGCTGAGCCAGCAATTCTTGCAGCCAACCGGTGCGGTGAACCTCGTCTGGCCTCCAAGGACACGCCTCCTCTGCTTCCTTAACTCATAGCCCAGGTTGAACCTTCCACCTCTGTGAGCCCGCTGTCACCATCCCACTGACAATCTTCGTGTCCTTACCTGTTAAGCAGCTGAGTGTTAAAGCCATAACGGTCACAGATGAAAGTGGTGGCAAGACACGTTTGCAGACCTGTTGCTTTTGTATCCCTCATCTTATCATTTTAGAAGCCTTTTGCCCTACCTTTCTGGAAGACCTGGAGAAGGCAAACTCTTTTTTGAACGTGGATTATGACACTAGCAGCCCGATCAAAGAATTGGGTCCTCAGTAATCTCCACAGAGCAAAGTTTACAGAAAGGCAGAGGAACTCAAGGCTGGCAGAGGGATGTATGTCAAATTGTGCAACTGACCAAAACTTAAATTATAGTTCAGAAATGTCTCACATGTCTTACGGTACATACATGGGTTTGGTTGAGACTTATAATCACTCGATGGAATATGAAAGAAGAGTATGCTTAATATTCAAATGTGTGTGTTTAGAAAGCCTGCAGGAAAGAATAGAGTGTGAGACTCAGAATCCAGGAAATGCCCCCGCCCCTAGCAAAGCCTGTAAGTGTTGAGATAAACTGGACCCAGTCATCATCCTACCATGCAGCTGATAGATCTCTTTAGTTCTGTGTTCTCCTTTGGAAAAGGGTACTTAGCAACTTAGAAATGCCTGTTACAGGATAGAAACCCTCCTCTGTCTACATATTACTGTTTGGGGCCTCCGAGACGTTGTACATGAACTATTTAAAAGCTTCAGGGGGAACATAATAATGACCCTGGAAACAGAGGTTTCTATTTATCCGTGAGATTTGTGTATTACATTCTATCATTGCCCATCCTGCACAGTCCTGTGCCATACATGTAATGGATGCTCAACAATTATTGCTCAAAGTCATAAATGTTTTTCCTTGGGTATTGAAATGCTTAAACACTGCTAGTGGAAATGTAAGATGGCACAGCACTTTGGAAGACAGTTTGGGACTTCCTCAAAAAGTTGGTAACATGGAGTTACCATTTGAAACCCAGAAAACCCATCTCTAGGTATATATATCCAAGAGAAATGAAACCACATATATATGTACACAAAACTTGTACACAAATCTTCATAGTAGCTTTATTCATAAAAGCCCAAAGTGGAAATTTCCCAAACGTCCATCAATTAATGAATAGATAAGCACAATGGAACACTATTTGACCATAAAAAGGAATGAAGTACTAATTCATGCAACAACATGGATGAACCTTAAAACAATTCTTCTAGGTGAAAGAAATCAGACATAAAGATCATATATGATCCTATTTATATGAACTGTCATATTTGCCAGAATAGGCAAATCCATGGAGATAAAAAGAGCTTGGAGTAGGTAAGTAAAGTGCACAAGGTTTCTTTTTGGGAAGCCAAAAATGTTATAAAATTAATTGTACAACTCTGTGACTATATTAAAACCTACTTTAAAAAAAAACTAAATTGTGCACTTTAAATGGATGAGTTGTGGTATATGAATTATATCTCAATAAGGTTTTTAGGGGAAAAGTCAGTGGAGGGGCGCCTAGGTGGCTCAGTCGCCTAAGTGTCTGCCTTCAGCTCAGGTCATGATCCCACATCGGGCTCCCTGCTCAGTCAGAAGCCTGCTTCTCCCTCTCCCTTTCCCTCTCTCTCCTGCTCACACTCTCTCTCTCTCAAATAAATCTTTTTAAAAATCAGTGGAAAAGAAACAGTCTCGTGAGGGGAAATGGAGAGGAATAAAAGGTAAGTTTAAAAAGAGACTCAAAAAGCATTCTTCAAACTTACACTTGTGGTCAGCATCTTTTTTTTCTTTAACCTGATCTCCGTGCCCTTGGTCCCAACCAACACCTTTGGACAAGGGTGGCCTCATATCCAGCTGCTCAGACCGGAAAAAGGTGTTAGAGTACAACTGAAAAGAATTCAGTGAAACTCCAGGTGGGGTAAGACTATTAATTTCTCACTAATCATCTGGCTAACTCTGCAAGGTCAAAGATGTCCCAGCTTCCAATGGAAATCACCTTCTGCTTTTTTTTTTTTTTAAACTAAACTCTACCCCCACATGGGGCTCCAACTCACCACCTGAGATCAAGAATTGCATGCTCTACTGACTGAGCCAGCCAGGTGCCTCCAGCAACCACCTTTTTCATCAAACAGCTTTGCCAACCTCTTAAGAATCCACGCACCAAGTTTTAGAGTCATTTTTATTCCTTTATCTATTTCTTCCTCTTCTATTATCTCAGATATGTTTGTTTCCTTTTGACCTTGCCCACTATCCTTGCTCATTCTGTACTGTTGCTCATCATGGTCCCCATCCCCACCCTTGCGGTCTCCCCTGCCCCACCGTCCTCACGGCAAACCAGCACTCCCTCCTTACAAAGTTGATCTGATCAAAACTTTTCAAACTTACAATGATACTCCACTATCTACAGAAGGAAGGTCAAAGACCCTAACCTGGGACGCCTGGGTGGCTGAGCGATGGAGCGTCTGCCTTCGGCCCAGGGTATGATCCTGTAGTCCGAGGATCGAGTCCCACATCAGGGTCCCTGCATGGAGCCTGCTTCTCCCTCTGCCTCTGTCTCTGCCTCTCTCTGCGTGTCTCTCACGAATAAATAAATAAAATCTTAAAAAAAAAAAAGTCCCTAATCTCTCATGAATAAATAAATAAAATCTTAGGGGATCCCTGGGTGGCGCAGCGGTTTGGCGCCTGCCTTTCGCCCAGGGCGCGATCTTGGAGACCCGGGGTCGAATCCCATGTGGGGCTCCCGGTGCATGGAGCCTGCTTCTCCCTCTGCCTGTGTCTCTGCCTCTCTCTCTCTCTCTCTCTCTCTCTGTATGACTATCATAAATAAATAATAATAAAAAAAAAAGTCCCTAACCTGCCAGAGTGATTACTAGACGTTGTGAACATCGGTCCATTGGATCTCCTGTGCTGAGAATACAAGACACGTCGTCATGGCCCAGCGTTCTGGGTGTTCCATGATCCAGTCTCCTTCTCCTTTTCTAACCTGGGTTTCTACTCTTCCACTCCTGATGTCCTCACAGCAAGTTCAACTTCCCACATACAAGCTAGCTCTTTCAGTTCCATGTCTCTGAGTGTGATGTCGCCCTCTGCCAGAAATTCCTCCTCCTCCTTCCCGTCTCCCTCCTCTGCCTATTCAAGCTCCACCTCCCCAGTAAGGCTTTGCAGATAGTGCCAAGGCCATGTTCTCACTCTTCATCAATTCCCATAGCCAGGCCACCCTGCCTCTAACATTTGTGGGTCTCCAGGACAAGAGTAATTGGGGACCCTTGTAATATATAATATAGTCTGAATATTAAAAGTTGCAAAATAAGCTAATAAACTTTTACAGGTAGTATAGGGAAAACTGGCCTACATTTCCAAGTTCTTCCTATCTACATCCCTGCACACATCAGTCCTTGACCACTTCTTGGGCCACCCCTCCACACAACAGATGTGCAGTCTACACTTGGGAAGGTTGGGTAAGGGACCATCTATGTGTGGGATTCTTGGGTCTCAGATACCCAGAACATATTCTAGAAGTAGGAGGAAACTCAGGCTGCTGGTGGTCATGTCTCCTTGGTCCACAACAGGGCCCTCTAAAACTCAGAGCCCAGGACAGGAACTCAGTTGCCCTGTCAAAGGGCACATCTCTTTTCAGGTATCACTCAATACTTTCCACCTTGCTTTCTTGTTATTTCCATACATCTTGAGCCATACCAAACTAAGCATTCTGAGAATGAGATCGGTGTCTAATTCACATTTTATCCCTTATCCCCCAGCAGTCCTCATTTAGGACTTCAATAAAGAGCTGATAGATTAATGTAACAAGAAATAATGGATGGGGAATTTCTTTTTTAGAGAAAGAGATCACATACTTGAAAGCAGGGGTGGGGGGGCAAGGGGCAGGAGGCAGACCGAGAAAGAAAGAGATCATCTTAAGCAGACTCCACACTGAGCAAGAAGCCCCACTCAGGGCTTGATCTCATGACCCTCAGATCATGACCTTAACCGAAATCAAGAGTTGGACACTTAACGGACTGAGCCACGAGGCATCCCTGATATGGAATTTTTTAACGCTTAAGGATTTTTATTATCTCTGAGAAGAACAGCAGTATATGTGACAAACATCAATTCGACCAAATGGCATTCAAAGAATCTCCTGTGCTGAGAATATTAATCTCTTCAGCAAAAGCCCAGTCATCATTGCCCTAAAAAAAATCTATGGAAGAGGACGGAAAGCCCAGGTGGCTTAGCAGTTTAGCGCCACCTTCGGCCCAGGGCCTGATCCTGGAGACCCAGGATAGAGTCCTGCATCAGGCTCCCTACAGGGAGCCTGCTTCTCCCTCTGCCTTTGTCTCTGCCTCTCTCTCTCTGTGTCTCTCTTGAATAAATAAATAAAATCTTTTAAAAAAAAGAGAGAGAGAGAGGTAACAAATAGAGTATAGCATAGTATTATAATATTTGAAGTGTTTAAAAAAATATATTTGAAGTGTTTACTCCCAAAGACTGATTATATGAAAAAATTAGTGTCCAGTTAAACATTCTTCCATCAGAGATATTTACAGGGTGGTTTATATTCACTGTTGACTTGGATATCCTCAGATCAAGACTAGAAGTGAAAGGGTTTGTAATCTGTGATCCATCAACTGATTCATGAAGAGATTTCCTCATTTCCTGTCTTGCACTAAATATAATTTTTTTAAAGATTTTATCTATTTATTCATGAGACACACAGAGAGAGGGAGAGAGAGGCAGAGACACAGCAGAGGGAGAAGCAGGCTCCAGGCAGGGAGCCCGATGCGGGACCCGATACCGGGTCTCCAGGATCACACCCTGGGCCGAAGGCAGGTGCTTAATTGCTGAGCCACCCAGGGATCCCCATAAATATAATTTTAATATATAACTGGCTTATTGAGGGGCACCTGGGTGGCTTAGTGGTTGAGCATCTGCCTCTGGCTCAGGTTGCGATCCTGGGGTCCTGGGATCAAGTACCGTATCAGGAATCCTGCAGGAAGCCTGCTTCTCTCTTGGCCTATGTCTCTACCTCTTTCTCTCTGTGTCTCTCATGAATAAATAAATTAAAAATAGTAACTGGCTTATTAAGCAGTCTGCCTCCTGAAGTACAAATAAAATATGAGTTTTTAAATCACTGCCTTGCAACATCAAAACTACATATCTGTTCCTTAATGATATTTCAACAACATCCCTTGGATTTGGTTATTTTCAGCTATTAAATATACACTCATGGCCCCATTCCAGGTCAGTTTAAAATGTTGGTCTCATCTCTTCCAAACTTCCTTAGATTAATGAGGCAGCCATGAGGAAGGGAGTATGGGGCTATTCTTTTAATCCTATCCATACATCTTCACATTTGATCTCCTTCCATGTTGAGATAGGGAAGTAGGATCATGAGGAAATGGACAAACATCATTCTGAACTGAGCGTGTGATTCAGTCATCTTGACTCTTGCTGTTTGGCCAACCCTGACTGGTTGCATTCAGGTAGGTGTCAAATGTTAGCTCTCTATTGGGCCCATGGGTGACGTTTTTAGCAGCTCTTAAGGATTTCTGGGCATAGTTCTTTGAAGTGGGTGAGCTGCCCCTGGCCTGACTTCTTCCAAACCCCTGTAACTCCATCATTGACAGTATATTCCACAGGCAGACCTCCTCTTGAGTGGAATTCTAGCAAACATGTTCTCCTTTTGACCATGGGAGATGCAAGCAGGATCTGTTTTATGGTTGTGCAACCTGCGCTGTAGCCCATTGTCCAGTGCTTAAAAGAGCCCCATTCTTGGTTTGATGGGGCTGGCACCATCTTGAAAGTCTCATTTTTTTTTGAAAGTCTCATTTTTGAACAAGAGGTCCCACATTTTCATTTGCACTGGGCCCTGAAAATTATATAGCCAACTCTAGATTCAGACATCCCTACTGAGCCAGAGTGGGCATACAAAATACTCCACTAGCCCCTCATCCCATCAATCTTTCCATCTCTCTTCAATTCTCTTTCCCTTCTCAGACAGATCAGCAAGTCTGACATACCAAGTTGCCTCCAATTAGGAGATTCAAGGCCAGGACTCCTTGTCTTATGAGCGCTACCACTCTTTACATGTTCCCTCCAAAACATTATCCATGGAAAAAACAAAAAACAAAAAACAAAAACATTATCCATGGAGACAAGGAAAAAGCTCTAGCACTCCTCACTACCTCAGCAGAAAATGGACAACTCTCCCCACCATAATTGATATATATTCCCTATGAAGAATCCATGGATTTGTTTTCTCTTAAATATACATTCATCATTTATACTTCCTGATGTGAAAATTTGGACTAAAAAATGCTGTGTACTTGAGGTCTCTAACTATATGCTACAAGAACAGTGGATGGTATTGGGGAGAATATAGAAAGAAAAGCTCATATCTATCCTCACCCACTGTTGTAAGTTAGATACTGTGGTCACATCCCTGATAGCCATCACCTTTCCCCCATATCCAACAGAATGGATTAACACCACACCCCAATTCCAAGCATGGCTCCTGACTAGTCTAAACCAGTGCTTCTCAAACTTTAGTGAATATAAGACCCATCTGGAGAATTGAAACACAGATCCCTGGGCCCAATTCCCAGAGATTCTGATTTAGCAGGTCTGGGGCGAGGTGTACTATCATTTCTGAACGGAGAACTATGTGTGAGCACAGATTGTAGGAGGCAAGGTTAAAACAAACATTGGCTAGTGGGAGGCCTTGCAGAGAAAATAACTTGTTTTTCATTTCCTTTTTTTTTTTTCATTTTAATTTTAAAATAATCACAAACACAGAAAAGTTACAGAGTACATAACTTTGCTCCAAATTCAGCATTTTTATAATTTTCCATGTCTGCTCATCATTGTCTTTCTCTATTCTCACACATACACACAACTTGTTTTCAAAATTATTTGAGTGGATTACATCATGCTCTTTAACTCTTGATACTTCATGTATTTTTAAAATGAGATTCTCTTATATAGTAGTCCCCGCTTATCCTCAGGAGACACATTCCAAGCCCCCCAGTGGATGCCTAAAACCACGGATAGTACCAAAACATATTTTTGCTTATACATACATACCTATGATGAAATTTAATTTATAAGTTAGGTACAGTAAGAGATTAACAACAATAACTAATAATAAAAGAACAATTATAAATAACAATATACTGTAATACTCATGTGAATTTTATGTGAATGCTTCTTTCTCTCAAAATATCTTCTCATACTGTAGTTGCACTCTTTCTCTTCTCGTGATGATGTGAGATGACAAAATGCCTATGTGATGAGATGAAGTGAGGTGAATGACATAGACATTGTGACGTAGCATTAGGCTACTGACCTTCTGATGATTCATCAGGAGGATACCCTGCTCCTAAACTACAGTTGATCGAGGGTAACTGAAACCGTCATGAAAAAATGAAAACCAGGGATAAGGGGGGACTACTGTATATCCACAGTACAATGATCAAGTTCAGAAAATATAACATTGATCAAAAACTTTAATCTACTGCCTGTATTCCAATGTATCCATTGTCCAAATAGTGTTCTTTAAAGCACTTTCTTTGTTGCTGTGGCACAGAATCCAACTCAGGATCACATGTAACATTTAGTTGTCCAATCTCTTTAGTCTCTTTTGATATGTACCAATCCCTCAGCCATCCTCTGTCTTTAATGACATTGACATGTTTAGGAATACAGGCCATACAGGCCACTTATTTATAGGATATTCCCCAATTTGGATTTGTCTTGCATTTCTTCAGAATTAGATGAAATGAAGCATTTCCAGCCAGAATGCATCTGCCCCTAGTTGATATTAATTCTGATCACTGTCAAAGTGTTACCTGTTAGACAAGAATTTAAGAATAATCTCAAACCTTCTTTCTTTTTAAGATGTGGTTCACAAGAAACAATCTGTTAGATTGAGAAAGCCCTGGAAGTGCAAGCCAATCTCAAAGCAGCAGCAAGTCTGATTTTCCTGCCAAGAATGCTGTCCGGCCCATCTCCTGACCCTTAACCTCTCTATTTCCAAAGCTGGAGTCTGACATCAGTCTACTTTATTTTCCTACTGAGGACAAACACCAAGCTCCCCAAAGGGAGCCTTTGAAGTTCCTCTCACTCGACTAGATATAAGAGTCAATCACTACCTCTCCCGGTCCACACCAGGGTCCTCTCCCACGAACTGAGGCGGAGCAGGACTCAGAACACAGCAGCAACTCACTACAAAGCACTCATCTTTACAGAATTCTCTCTTATCTCCAACAGCTTAACTGTTTTATATCTTTGTTCTGGGAGCAGGGTTTTTACACATGATAGCCCTGGTTTTCAGATAGTTCCTTTTAAAATTTGCATCTTGGTCTCATTGTAATCTGATGCCTCCACTGAAATTCCCAAATTAACATCCAATTAAAATATTCTTCCAACTTATTTGATAGGGTCATAGCATTTAGAGATATTTATGCTACCTGCCATTGAATGGCCTACTTCTGATAACAAAGGAGAATGGAAATTTTAAAGAAAAATACATGAATATTTTGAATCTTGCCTACTTCAATTTACAATGATTCTTTCCCAAATATAATTTTTTATTTCCATCTATATATCAGAATAGCATTTATCAATCATTTCAGAGGATCTCATAACTATTTAGCAGAAGTTTTTAAGTATGTAAGCATCAGGGTTCCTGGGTGGCCCAGTTGGTTAAGTGTCTGCCTTTGGCGTAGGTCATGATTGAGCCCTGCATCTCCCTTTCTGTAGCTCCCCCTGCATGTGCTCAAGCTCATTCACTCTCACTCTCTCTGTCAAATAAATAAAATCTTAAAAAAAAAAAAAAAAAAAAGAATATAAGCATCACATAGAACTGATGTAAATTGTTAATTTACCTTTTGCCAGTCTTTACAAAAAAAATTAACCACTGAGGCTTCATTTTCCTTAACTGTAAAATAAGGATAATCATGGTGCCCTACCTGTTATGGTTTATGTGAGGTTTAAATTAGAAAATACATGAAAAGGGCTTTGTACAGTACCTGCCACAAAGTAAGTGCTCAATTAATGCTAGTTATTGTTATGATTATCATTATCCGAGAGAAAAGCAGTATTGAGGGTCATAAGAAAAACAAGCATCAGAGATATGGTGACCTGTTCAAGAAGACACACTAGTGACTGAGCCAGCACCAGCCTGCCTCCAGAGATCCTGAGTCAACAGCTCTTCCATTTGCACATGAGTCCCTGCAGTAAACACCTGATAATTATTGAAATTTTGACCTTTCAGGAATATTTGAATTTTTTAAAAAAGTCTTTAAGAGAAAGAAATCTAATGTTTATTGTATTTTATTTTACTTTATTTTTTAAAGATTTTATTTACTTTTTCATGAGACACAGGGAGAAAGGGGCAGAGACACAGGCAGAGGGAGAAGCACGTTCCCTGCAGGGAGCCCGATGCAGGACGCTGGGATCACACCCTGAGCCCTAGGCAGGCAGTCAACCACTGAGCCACCCAGGTGTCCCAAAATCTAATGTTTAATAGGAAATTTCAGACTTAATAGGGAACACAAATTTTGAGACAAAAGAAACAAAAGTGACTAAATTTTCAGCCTGGTGCTACAAAATCATCAAAGAATGTGAAACATCAAAGAAGGTTTTTTTTTTTTTTTTTAACTTCATTCCATTTATTTTGGCTCTAAAGAGATGCATGCATTAAACTTGAAGCATTCTATGCTATTGAAATATTTACATCATTCTACATGTGATATGGAGGAACTTTTCTTCCTATCTTGGGATAGAGGTATAATAGATTTCTAGTCTAGGCTCTTATATTTAAAGTGACTTACGGCTTTTCTCAAATGAGGGAGATATCCTACTGGGACCAAATTTGCTACAACCTGCCCCCAAATGAGCACAGGGCACAGTTTGGGACCTTTTGCATCTAATTGTGTTTTGAACTGATTAAGGACACCACCACTGTTAAGTAGTCATGGCTCCCAATATTTTAATCATTGCAGCTGAAAAATATCTTGTTTGGTTTCAGTGTTCTTGCTCTAATTTCACTTTGCCTTGCAGATTTGAAACACAGCAAACATTTTAGTTCAAATTGTGAGATGGGAACTCTGCCTTCCACAAGCTGACTGCTTTTATCTCTTCACAGAAGGGAGCAGATAAAACCCACAGAGAAAATGGCCACCTGAACACCAGAGAAGGCGGTCGTGCTTGTCATGCTTGTGGTCCCTTGGGTGATAATGGGGAAGACATAATGCAGATCTTTGACTATCCCTCACCCCTTACAGACTTTAGGTGATCATCTTATGATCAGGGCTGTTCAAGTCCTGTTCAAGTCCTGACATCCAAATTAAGAGGGATTTTTCAAAGTGTAGTCCAGGTCCCAGGCCCCCCAGGGTTTACTTTTTTTTTTTTTTTTTTTTTTTGAGGCCCCCCAGGGTTTACTTCAGAGTTTTAAACTGTCCTGATGAGGCCATACAGACAAGGAACGCCAAACTCACGAAAAGGAAATGCCAAACTGAATAAAAGACTTCTTCTTTTTTTTTTTTTTTTTTTTTTTTTTGAATGTTTTTTTGAATAAAAGATTTCAGAACAAGTCTGGGAGGGGAAAGACACAGACTGTGAGGAAGGAAGCTAACCTATACTGACAGCATGTTCAATTCTCTGTGCTGAGCACTCTTCATACATTCTGTAATAACTAACCTCCATGGGATCATTGCTACTTTTTAAGGTTTTATTTATTTATTCATGAGAGACACAGAGAGAGAGGCAGAGACAGAGGCAGAGGGAGAAGCAGGCTCCATGCAGGGAGCCCGACTTGGGACTCGATCCCGGGTTCCCAGGATTACGCCCTGGGCTGAAGGCAGACGCTCAACCACTGAGCCACCCAGGCGTCCAGGCTAATTGCTATTCTTAACACCATTTTATAGCTGCAGGAACTGAGACTTAGAGAAGTTAAGGAACCTAACCACGGTAGCCCAGTTTGTAAGATACAAGGAGAAAATAGCACCATAATTCAGATAAGGGCAAAACCAGGGAAGATACTCAGGGAGAACTGTGGGAAGTTCTTTTCTGCCACCCCCAGTCCCCCTCCCCAAGTTTGCTGTGGTTTCCTCTCCTTTGTCTCCACGGTATGAACTGCAGTCCCGCGGGCTTGCTCATGAGCATGATTTCAGGCAGGTACGTCCAGATGACCCCCGTTCAAGGCGATACTCTGTCCTGTATCTCTCTTGCATCGCCCCTCCTGCCCACACACAGTGCTGGAGCCCTTAATACAGGAAATACTCTCAAATCCTGGTCATAATACGTCCATTCCATGATCTGCTCAGAGCAAGTGCTCTGAAAATGGGCTCTTACCATCGGTTTTTCTATCTTTTCAAGTCATTTGGTGGTTTGTGAGGCAAGTGAGTATCTGAAGGACAGAGAGGAGGAAGATGAGTGTTTATTTAAATGACAGGCACATTTATAAATCACCAAAGGAGTAAACTTCAGAGAGGTCAGAAGCTTGGGCCTCCCTAGGAATGCTTCTGGAAATGTGACCTGCACTTATCCAGCCTCAGAGCAAACACTCAGAGAGTGGGGAATGTAGGGGGTAAGCTGGGGTGGTGTGCTGTACCAGCTACCTGTGCAGGTAGGTGCATAGCCACAGTCCTCAGCCCTTATTATTTGTAAGAACTCAACAGACGATAAGGGAAGCATCAAAAAGCAATGAGAAAGCATCAGATTACTCAAGAAATGATGCTGAGGTGATTATTTACTTATATGGAGAATACTAGTTTAGTACAGTTTTAGGATAGTACATGGTATCTTGAGATTAAAAATAAATTCAGGTGAATATATTATTACTCAATAATTCTACAATATCCCCCCCAAGTTGAATTTAAATTCTGCACTCCATAAATAAGGGATTTCTTAACTTAGAAGTACATATATGTAGGGGCACCTGGGTGGCTCAGTTGGTTAAGTGTCAGCCTTAGGCTCAGGTTATCCTCCCAGGGTCCTGAGATCAAGTCCTGCATAGGGTTGCCTGCTCAGCAATCTGTTTCTCCCTTTTCTGTTCCCCCTGCTTGTGCTTTCTCTCTCTGTCAAATAAATAAAATCTTTTCTAAGAAAGGAAATACATATACATTAATATAAAAATATAAAGCAAAATATCAAATAAGTTTAATTGCTACAACTTTGAATTTTTATGTGAAAACTAATAAAATTATTTTTTAAAGATTTTATTTATTTATTCATGAGACACAGAGAGAGAGAGAGAGAGGCAGAGACACGGGCAGAGGGAGAAGCAGGCTCCATGCAGGGAGCCCGATGTGGGACTCGATCCTGGGTCTCCAGGATCACACCCTGGGCTGAAGGCAATGCAAACTGCTGAGCCACCCAGGCTGCCCAAACATCTAATAAAATTAAAAACTAGACAACAAAATGGGAAAACTTTGCAACAAAATGTTATAGGCAAAAGATTGATTATAGGCAAGAAATTAAAATAATATGTTAATGAGACATCATTTCTCATGTATCATATTAGCAAAAATATTTTTTAGTTATAATAACCAATGCTGATATTGAAAAAACCAATCTCATATCTTTCATAACCATTTTTAAAATTTTTTTCACAACCATTTTAAATGGCAAAATGGAAATATTGACTATATCCTAAGGATATCGTCCTATATTTGAAAAATACTTTATTCACAATTGTGCTTTTCATAGTATTAATGATAATAAACACTGGACATGAAGTAAATATTGAACAAAAGCAAATTAGTGATGTAAACTGTAGCAGCTGACATGTTATGCATCCAATTATTCTTGTTTAGAATGTTTAATAATATATAAAACAATTTTATCATGACTTCAAAAGCAGGATAAAAGTTCTACTTTAAGTATGGTCAATAAAATGCAGGAAAAATATATGGAAAAAAAGACTTGCATGATAAAACTATGGGTATGTTTTTTTACTTTCCTAATATTTAAGAGAGTACATGTTATTTTTAAGTGAAAAAAATTAAAAACAGCAATAAACGACATTTGCTTTTAAGTTGAAAAATTAAAAAGAAGAAATTATGGGAAACATTTTTCAAAGAAAGTCTAAGCAGAGTGAAGTAAGGGCAATAGAAAAATGGAATCATTAGATTCAGCTGTGCAGAAGATATGCTTGGAAACTTTTTATTGTGGTGTTTCAATTAATCTTTTCCTATTAATGTGTATTTTCAACAAAATGTTGTTCATGCTCTTTATAGTGACATCTTAAGCAGAGCCCATACAGCTTCATGGCATTTCAGTAATTCAGTATGTGCTGGGCCAGTCTTCTGGCATCTTTCAGAACATCTCAGTAGAAAAAGGTGCCAAGTGAAAATCCAAGAAGCCTGCAGAATTTGAATCCACCCTTCTTGGCAGAAATAGATTTAAGATCGGAATGCAATTCTCCATAACAACCTTATCAGTGTTTGGAGTCTGCTTATTTCTTGGTACCATGTTCCAGGAAAGTGTTGCTACTAAACCTGTTACCATTTTTGCCTTAGCTATGGGCCTTGGGCTAAGCCATGATCATTGCTACAATCTCTGCTTATCAAACTGGAGCAGGCATGATATTGAATAAACCTTGCAATAAATGACACAGAAATATTGATAGAGAGATAAAATGCTAAACTCTTTTCAATAGGAGCTTTGTACAGATATTCAAATATATGGGCCTAAACGCAGCTCAATCAGATTGTATCCCTCTGAAGAATGCTAATTATAGTAACCTACTCTAGTACTTTTCCTATAGAAGTAGGTTTATATTGGAGAACACTGTTTTCCTTCAAAAACTCACCCATCACAGCTGCTTCACACAGACTTTCATTTCCCTGAAAGGATGGACACCTGCCTCAGACGTCACTTCCTACCCATGTTTGGGTGTAAACCAAGATATCACAACACCAGGTTTTGAATACGTGTTCACTTCCTTGTAGTCTGTTTAAGTGTCTGTCTTTGCATTGTAGAATTTCTGAGAGAATGTATCAGTGGCAGTGGGTAGTACTAGAGGGTGGCTGGGGAGTAATGGATGAATATTTAAGAAAACTTGTTAGCACCACCTGTTCTGTTTACTTCTGATGTGCATGCTATTTTATTCACAGGTTACAATTCACCCATTCCCACTGCATTTGAAATCTCTCCCTAAGTGTCTAATACTAATATTAATATTTCTTAATATATACTATCTCCCTGAATTCACAGGCATACACACGCCCATGAAAATTTGTACCACATTGATTTTTCAGTAGCTATATTACAAACCTACATTAACGTTACATTCTTAGGGTTTCATCATCTCTTTTTCAATCATTAGTATTTTCTTCCCATTTAATATTTATAACCTTCTTTTTCTCCTTTGCAGATTTTCTTGTTGTCAGCCCTATTATTAGACCAAAGACTGGGATATAGAGAGAGAGGAGATCTCATTTTCTCTACTCTCACCCCTGTGGCAACACAGCCCACCAATCCAAGTGACATTATCCACAGCACCAGTCATATTTATTTCTGATAGACCTTTTGTCCTTTCTCAAGAGTCCTGTTAAGAGTCCCATTGCATTAGATGCTTTCATGTTGCTCCAGTTCTCAATATTTACCCATTTCTTCCACCAAACTGATGGAAGTATCAGCCTCTACTATTTTTCCCTCAAAACTTAGTCTCTCTGTGCTCTTTTCATCCATAACTAGGTCAGCTTGGACCTGATAAGACACAGGTTTTGGAAACAAAACTAATTGTGTTGTCATCCACCTGAAAATGTTCTTATAAAGCAAGTAGACATGACCATTTTGAATGCTTTAACTGCCATCGTTTATTCAAAGTTAATGAGACATACTGGCATTTTATTTACCCCACAAATATTTATGAAGCACCTACTATGTGCCAAGAACTATGCTATATGGAGTTATTCAAGAATGAGTAGACAAGACACTATTTCTTTCCTCAAGGAGTTTGACCAAAACATCCATTAGAAAGTGCCAGACTAGGGACCCTTGGGTGGCACAGTTAAGCGACCAACTCTTGATTTTGCCTGGGGTTGGGCTCCATGTTCGCAAGGAAATCTGCTGTGACTTTCTCTACCTCCCCTTCACCCCTCTGCTCTGTGTCCTCTCTCTCTCTCTTAAATAAATAAATATTTTTTTTAAAAAGTGGCAGCCTATTTTTGTAAGTCATTTAAAATTGGATAGGTATTAAGAAAAAAGGAAATCTTGCTGTTAAATATTTTATGAATTTTAAGTCCAGTTCATTGGGCTTGAAGATGGAATTCTAAAAATCTGAATTAAGGTAAAATTTGAATCAAATAAAAAATTATCTTTAAGCATTAGAATCTCATCAAGAACTGTCATATACTCACAGTCTCCAAGTTATGAGGAAGTCCCTGAAATAGGGAGGAGCAAATGAACAATTCCCTTCTCATGGAATTACACTCACTGAGAGGCAAAATCCCATCTCTTACTCAAATTGTTATTTTCCTCTTTATTTTATGAACAATTTTAAACTTTAATATAATAATTTATAAGCTAAAAACTTACAGAAAGAGAAAGAAAGAAAAGCAAAAGGAATAGAAGAGGGAGGAAGGAGAGACTGTAAGAGGGATAATGATGGAGGGAGGAGGAAAGTACATCTCAGAATGCATGAAATACAAGTAAAGAATGGACAAGGAAGAAGGCGATGGAGGTGAGATATTCTGAATCTCACTTTAGAAACAGGAGGAGGGAGGAAGGCTCATTGGCTAGTTTGAGGGAAGCACTGAGGAAAGATAAGGGATCTTCCCTGCTTCCAGTTAGGGTTGCAAAAGGAGGCTGCCTCTCTCAAGCAGTCACCACACTAATGGAAAGGGCAGGATGTCATAGCAGAGAAAAAAATAGTGACCCCGTGTAAATGGACAGAGAAGGAAGTTTGAGACCAAGTCCCCAAAGTTTGTTTCTACTCCGTGTGGTGTAGATGGAACCCCAAAGTGCTGAATCTAAGGGTAAGAATGTAAAGGCATGTGAATGGAGACCTAGTCGGGCTGCCACAGGGCCACTGTACAAATCACTCTCTGCTCTGGTGAAGGGTGAGATGATCCATGATCCAGTAGGCTAGTGGCCAGATAGAGAACAGGGCAGGAACTTGGATGGAACCATATTGAGCAAGATAATGCCAAGTCAGTCAAGGAGAACCACTTTGCTCCAGTCCAGCTATGTGACCAGACCACGAGTCATCAGTGCAGACCTCAGCCAAGAATGCCAGCAGAGCAAGCAGCAACCTGGCAGACAAGAGACATTACCACAGAGAGCAGAGAAACCAGAATACCAAACAAGGAAGCCATCCCCACCTCAAAGCCACAAGGTCACAAAACCAAATCCTGCCAGGTGAAGTCTAAAAGACCAAACATTCGACATCTACCTAAAGAGATTGTTTAAATTTTTGTAATGGATCAAACTTTAAATGGAAATGGACAGGAGTCAGCTTTTTCTTAACCATCCAGCAGGTGGAGCCTTGATGAAGATCAGATCTGCTTTAGACAATTAAGCTTTATTTTTCTTTTTAGCTTTTTTGAGATATTTGACATTGCATAAGTTTAAGGTGTACAGTGTGTTAATTTAATACAATGAAGTATTAGAGAAATAATGCAACCACATTTCCTCTGCATCTCTGACTTGGAGAGGTTAGTAAATATAGGACTCCCAAAAATATGACTTCTCTTATTAGTCAATATATGGTAATTGATGTCAAATTGCTGTTTCTAATCACTTGCAGAGAAATAAAGAACGCTCTCCATCAACCTTCCTTGATCTCTGCAGCCAGAAGCAATCCATATCTCTTCTGAATTTTCATAGCAGATCAGTTCTTGAAATGTGGACCCTAGACCATCAGAATCAGTGCCACCTCAGAACTTGTTAGAACTGTTAACTGATGGGATGCCAGTTAAGTGTCCAACTCTTGATTTGGGCTCAGGTCATGATCTCAGGGTCGTAAGACTGAGCCTGGAGAGTAGTTTCACATTGAGCATGGAACTTGCTTAAGATTCTCGCTCTCCCTCTCCCTCTGCCCTTTACTGCCCACCCCCAACCCCACTTGCATGCACACAAGCACTCTCTCTCTTTCTCAAAAAAAAAAAAAAAAAAAAAAGGAAAGGAAAGAAATGCAAGTTGTTGGGCTCCATCCCAGACCTACTGTAGCAGGAACTTGGGGAGGGGAGGCAGTAATCTATATTTTAACAAATCACTTAAGAATTATCAGAACACTTGCTAGAGAACCACTGTCACAGAACTTTGTACCTCTTTTATGAGATCTATTACATTTCATCATTATGGTTTTAGTTTTACTGTTCCATGGCTCCCAGGTTGGAATATCCTATATCATCAGACTATAAATATGCATTAATCATCCTTCTTGCAGTCATCACCAGACCCCTGAGTCATTCCTTGCAGATTTACCTCTGGGTTCACTATTACTCTTGCCAACACTTCTCTGGACATAATTCATAATACTTTCAATATCTATGTAAATGTCTTTCTCATGTCCGGGCCTCTAACGTAATTCATTGCAAGTCCTCCTCTCTGCTTCAGCTGCTCACTCTATGAGCATGCCATCGATCCATCACCAATAATTACAATCCACAATGTCATTCTCAATCAGCTCACTCACTTACTGCCATCTACTTCCTATCTTTCTAACTACCCTCACTCTTACAGCTTTAAATCCCCATAATCACACTGATCACCACAATTCCATGGCAACTTGCCTCTCACATGTCCTATTTTCCTATCTTACTCAGTTGGATTAGAATGGATCATTATAATCACATCCATGCAGTATTCTCATCTCTCTTCATCCTCTCTTTTTGTGTTATTCACTTAGTGAACTCCAGCCCTGGTCAAAGCCAATGCTCAGCTTGGTCTCTCCCTGCACTGCTGACTTATAGGACTAGAGAAAAATGTAAAACCACACTGACCAGTCTCATTCTAAATACTTAACTATTAGACCTCAAGGGAATGTGGCAGTCATAATATATTCTCTTAATCCGTTCATACCCCCAGTCTTCTAGATGACTACTTCAAACCTTCTGCTCCCTCTTCAAATACCAACAGCCCCTGCTCAATCCTTACTTTCAGCCTGCTGATAGCCTCACCTCTTATTTCACTGAAAGAACAGAAGCAAGTTAAACAGAGCTTGCGAAAGAACCTGCCAACGCCTCTATGTTATTTCCTGTGCCTTCTGTCCTCTCGTTATGAATTCACCCCTTACAGAAAATCTTCAGAACAAACTTGTGCAGATTTGCTGCCTCAAATTTTTCTCCTCCTATTATCCTGTTTACCCTTTGACTTTGCCCCATTAATCCACTGAAGCTACTCTTGTCAAAGTCACCTGTGACCTCCATGATGCTAAATCAGTGGTCCTCTGTTTTCCTCTTACTTGCCCTGTCAGCAGCACTGTACATAGTTAATCACTCCCTTCTGTTTGATACTTTTTTTTTCACTTGGCTTCTGGGATGCCATACTCTCCTGATTTACCTTGTTTTTCATTGACTCCTTTTCAGACTTTACTAGTTCCTTCTCTTTTCCCCAACACCTAAACAAAGGAGGACCCCAGGGCTCAGACACTGGACCTCTTCTCTTATCAGTCTACCTTTACTAAAGTTCTCCACTCCAACTTGAACTCCAAAGTCTACATCCATCTGCATGGACACCCGAACTTGATTGTCTAATAGGGAACTTTCAGTCTGATCAGCAGCATTTGGCACAAAATCGCTCAGGCTGCTGGGTTGAAGAAAGGGCTCAAGGGGAACAAGACATGATATAGGGGCCCTAATGAGAAAGTTAAGTCCAGGTAAAAAGTAATATTGGTGTGAACTTGAACTCTAGTGGTGGTGATAAAGATGAAAATAAGTGGACTCATTTAAAATTATCTTAAAGGTTGAGTCAAATGACTTGGTGATGGATTGGATGAAGGTGGGAAGGAAGAGAAAAATTATTGTAAAAGACATTACCTCTTAATGTTCAAGGTCATGACAATCTCTCAGAGAAATGAACCAAATTATCCTGTGGGAAGATATGTCAGAAGTGTGGTGAAATGATACCAACTTTCTTAGGCCAATTATTTTGTAACAATCAATTTCCTGGCAAAGTTCTATTTTTCTGTAATACCCACTAATTGCTTATCCAGCCCATAGCAGATCCAAAACTTCATCTCAGGAGAAAAGTTTTACATACAAATATGTGAATATCTGATAAAAAAATGAAAAGAACTCTAGGAAGACTCAGGAATAGGTAATAAACTCATGCCTATAATGAAGGCAGACTCAAGAGCTGTGATCACTACACCTGAGTTCCTATACATCTGCCTCTAAACATAAAACTGTTTCCTGTATACGAGGTAAAAGGGCGATAAATACTTGTGGACTGATTGTCTCAAGCTGAATACAACCAAATTTTAGGTGTCCCTGTAGGAATTCTGATATCACTTTATTTTTATCTTTTTATGGTGCAAAAATAAGCCTAGCTCACATTTATTGCTCATTTGTGGCCTGTTCCTTTCCACCATGACATCCCCTAATTCTTCATAAACATAGAACTTAGCTCTCCTTTTATCTTTATGAAAAGTGCTTTTCCAAAAAAAAAAAAAAAAGCAGGAGGTGGAGGAGGAGGAGGAACACTTCTTTCATTAAAACAGAAGGAAAGAGGAAAGTGATGGGCAGAGAAATAGGTGTGTCATGGGATTGCTCTCGGAAAAATGAGGGAGCACCATCTGATTCCTTTTTTTCTTAACAAACTGGAATGAAGGAGAAGGAAAAGTGAGAGAAAGGGAGACAGCTAAAAGGGAGAGGGAAATATGTGAAACAGCTAAAGAGAGCAAGAGGGTGAGAGAGGAACTAATTAAGAAAATTCTTATTTGTAGAATGGAAAATGACTAGATTGACAAGAAGTCCCACTTGCTATGAGATGCTAGGATGCTGCTGGGTTCTTATTTTATATTTCTGTGTTCAGAATAAAAGGATCCATGGAAAGTTTGGGCATTAAGGAAATCATATGCTGTGTAAATAAACTAAATGTAAACTTTTATCTTAAAATTATAAGACTCTTTAGGTTTTTTACTTTGAAACAAATAGCTACCTATTAGCTGTGTTGAAAACAATAAGGAAAAAAATTAATCAACAGGAATTCTGTTAATTGTCACTTAAGCAAAACCATTTCCTTTCTTTGAAATCCAGCTGGAAATGTTCACAGGGCAAGGAGTTAGCGGCAAACCCAAGGTACAAACACTCATTACAGGACAAACAGAGGAAATTATTCCATCATAAATCTGTCAGTCATGAAAACAGCCCATTCAGACCCTTACAAAGCCCTTATCTGCTCACTGGCTCTCCTGCTCCAGCTATTTCTCTTTCCTTTCCTCAAGAAGGGACAGAGATTTCGTCATTGGAATCACAGGAACTTGAAATGTGGGAGGGGCATTGAAATTCATCTGGCTCAGGACTCTCCATATGTTCACATTGCTTTTATATAAATCATAAGGAAGGCAAGCCATAAGACACTCTCAACTCTAGGAAACAAACTGAGGGTTGCTGGAGGGGAGGTGAGGGGAAAGGGGGAAATTGGGTGATGAGCATTAAGGAGAACACTTGAAGTAATGAGCACTGGGTGTTATATGCAACTGATGAATCACTAAATTCTGCTCTGAAACTAATAATACAGTATATGTTACTTATATTGAATTTAAATCAAAATGTTTTAAAAATCATAGTTTATGCACATAAATCTCCTGTGAAAGAGAACTCCATAGCTCTGTAGGACACCCACTGCAGGTTGGACAGCTCTTTCTTCCATTGAACTGAACTCATTTCCCTGATGTGTCCAGCTCTTTTGTGAATTTGCCTTTTTGTAGGTTTTCATGACTCTAATGCTTTTCCATATGCTGTCCCCTCAAAGAGGGAAGATAGCAATCATGTGCTCTCCTCACCTCTTTCCTCTAGTAGACATTCCTTATTCTTAATTCTATTTCCTCGGGATCCCTGGGTGGCGCAGCGGTTTAGCGCCTGCCTTTGGCCCAGGGCGCGATCCTGGAGACCTGGGATCGAATCCCACGTCGGGCTCCCGGTGCATGGAGCCTGCTTCTCCCTCTGCCTGTGTCTCTGTCTCTCATTCTCTCTGTGTGTGACTATCATAAATAAAAAAAATTTTTTTTTTAATTCTATTTCCTCTTATGTTCTTTCAGAATATTTCTTTGTGCCCTGTTTGATTATATTTTCAAGTGTGGTGTTCAGAGCTAGACACAATTACCCAAGTATCATGCCTGATAAGGAAGAGTAGAGTGAAACTATAAGCCTTTCCTTTGAAGTGTTATATTTATTGTTTGATGTATGATTAATATAGTTATTACATATTATCAAAATGATATTTAATTCAAAATATTAATGGTCCAATGATCCAATAACTTTTGGTGATAACGTCACACTATTGACTCATTGTGGCATATGCTGAATAATGATCCTTTAAAGACATCCATGTCCTCGTCCCTGGAGCCTGTGAATATGTTAACTTGCAAGGCAAAGAGAACTTTGCAGATGCCATTAAGTTAAGGATCTTGAAAAGGGGAAGTTATTCTGGATTATCTGGGTAGTTCAATGTAATTCAAAGGTTCTTACAAGAAGGAGGCAGGAGGGCCAGAGTCAGAGAGGGGGCTATGACAACAGAAGCAGTGGTCAGAGTGATGGAGGGCCACAGAACTAGTGTGGGCAGCCTCTAGGAGCTGGAACAGGCAAGCATATTCTCCCCAGGAGCCCCACAGAAGAAACACAGCCCTACTGAATCATTTTAGACCGCTGACCTCCATAACTGGAAGAGAATGAATTTGTATTCTTTTAAGCCACTCAACTTGTAGCTCAATTTTTATATAGCAGAAACAGGAAACTAAAATACTCATTTTTAGCTTAAGTTAATATAGGTCTTCTTCATAAATAAATACTATAGCAAAACTCCATATCACATTTATATGATTGATTTTATAGATACAAAAACAAAAACTTTAACAATTATCTACATCAGTATTTTTTTACTGGCTTCATCTCATCCCTTCAACTATCAAGAATTTATGAAAACCTGATCGTGATATCCAAGTGTGCATGATTCTATACTCATGGAATCTACAGATGTTTTCATAAGCATTTCTTTCTCTCTCAAATCAACAACCAAAATATTTATTCAGAGAGATCAAAAGAAAAAAAACAAGATGTGCCTCCCTCCACATTTTAGAAGTCATCATTTTTCAATGACTGTTGTATTTCATTCAACCTACATGTTGCAGTTGTATCTGAAAGAATTCATGTGGCTTTCACAAAGGCCTTGAACTGGTTCACACTTCTGACACTAATTCTATCATAGAAGTCTAATGAACTTGCTCTTTGTGAATCTGTGCTGGTTTCTGATGACCACAGCTTTCTTTTCTAGGTGCTCCTAAGTCACTAATTTACTAATATAATCAGGAATTTTACCTAGGACCAACGTTGCATTCATTTTTTTAAAACTTATTTATTTATGAGAGACATATATAGAGAGAAAGAGGCAGAGATACAGGAGGAGGGAGAAGCAGGCTCCATGCCGGGAACCCGACATGGGACTCGATCCCAGGACTCCAGGATCACGCCCTGGGCCAAAGATAGGTGCTAAACCGCTGAGCCACCCAGGGATCCCCCAACGATGCATTCATAGGCTTCAGTGGGATGAATTTAAATACTTAATAAACTCTTTTTTAATAATAAAAAATAAAATATCTGCACATTGCTCATCTTTTAAAAATTATACTCATATACCTCTTTGATGAAGTGTCTGTTCAAGTTTTTTTGTCCATTTTTTTGGAAGGGAACTGTCTATTTCCTTATTATTAATTTTCAAAGTCCTTTCTAACATTCTGGATACAAGCATTTGTTGAATATATGATGTGCAAAACTTTCCCCTGTCTATACTTTGTCTTTTCATTCTCTTTGTAATGTCTTCCACAGAGTAAACATTTCACATTCAATAAAGTACAATTGGCAAAGTTTTTCTTTTAAAGATGGTGCTTTTGATTTTACATCTAGAAACTCCTGGTCTATCCTCTTTCCTTCTCCTTGTGCCTGAACTAGAAACTTTGGGAGCTCTCTCTCTGTCCACAATGATGTCTGCCTCTTGGTTTCAGATAATCTTGAATCATGCTGGGCAATACAGAGTTTTTTTGTTTTCTTTTTCCAGAGTTTTTAAAAATAGGTAAACTCATGGCCATTTTCATGTTACTTCAAATTCTGGTCTTCTGCCCCAGTCTGCCTGTTCTTACTTATTTTTCAGAATCCTCAGGTAGCTGTTCCATGCAGGTTTTTCAGGTTTTATAGCTGTACACAGTGGGAGACACAAATAGTGTGCTTGCCACATCCATCCCAGAACAAGAACCATGACGTCAGTGTTTTTTAACATCAAACTCTGGAGTAGGTCTGTGGCAGTTTCTCCCCACCTCCTCTTTCTGACTCATTCTCGGCAACTGTAGTCTTAATTACAGAGGGGACCAGACAAGTGGCAGCAAGACAATGGTAGCATCTGCTGTCACTGAGGCTGAGGTATGGTGCAGCTTCTCTATCTGCCCATCCCCAGTCTTTGTTTGGAGTTCAGGTTTATTTTAAGATATATGTTAACATCATGACATACCGCCCATAAATACTTCACTGTAAACATTTAGAGAGGATTCTTTTCTATATGACCGTAATGCCATCACCACACTCAAATTAACAATAATTTTCTAAGATCTAGATTATATTCAAATTTCTTCAGCTGTCCCTCAATATGCATCTGACCAAATCTTAATATTTTAAAGGATGGTAACTTTGCAGAAGTAATCTTAGCTGGCATTCAGGAAGGGTCATAATCTTTTTAGTGTGTACAAATATCTTCTTAGTGTCCATATGTCTTACCTACATATCTCTCCCATGATGTTCCTTTACTGGCCTCTTGATCTCCAACAAGGATATGAAACAGAGGAGAACACAAGTAATTTGCAAAACTGTTTGCAGATAATCAAGGAATTAATCATTTTTAGCCTAAATCTATTATTCTTGAAAACCCATCATACGTTGAGTTAAAGATACTTTTTTATAGTGGTATGTTTCAGTCCGCCAGTGATGACCTTATTAGTGGGTTACAAAATCAATTTACTGTATCTGGACCAGCATCTTTTCAAAAAATAAATAAAAAAGAATAGAAACTTTCAAAGCACATCCCACACAGGAAAGTGCTTTATGACATTTTGTTTTAGTTCTCTGTATGTAAATATATGTGTTGTGTGCTACAATAGAAATATACCCCTTATGATAAGCTGTGGTCAAGAATTTTGAAAGCCATACATCATAGACAATCCAAAGGGGTTTTGTATCTTAGAGGGCTAGCCCCTTTTCCAATATCTGTAGAGAATGCTTAAATCCAGGACCCAGTCTTTCCTTTTTCCCTGTATGTCTGGTTCACATGAGATTTCCTATGGATTCAAATATCTGGATAGTGGAGATGGTCAGCAGTGCACTCACCAACTGGTTGGGCTTTCCTTCTTAGAGGGCTCAGAATACTGTGGAATCAGATGATGTTACCAAAAGGAAAACATAAAGGATATAGACAGAAATCAGAGCATAGAGCAAGAAAGGGGAGAGGACACTGGTATGAACCCTTAGGCCAACAATCCTATTTATAAATCAGCATGCATGAGAGCAAAGATGAGAACACGTCACACCATTCCTTTTTTTTTTAAAGATTTTATTTATTTACTCATGACAGACACAGAGAGAGAGAAAGGCAGAGACACAGGGAGAGAGGGAAGCAGGCTCCCTGCAGGGAACCTGATATGGGACTCAATCTCAGGACACAGGGATCACAACCTGAGCCGAAGGCAGACACTCGACCACTGAGCCACCCAGGTGTCTCCAAGTCAAACCATTGTTGAAGTACAAACCAATGACCAATATACAGAGACACTTCAGGTAGTGGTTGAGGACCTGGGCTGTAGGACTTGACCCTCTGAGAGCTAATCCCTATTCTCTCCTTACTAGTTCTGTGCCCTTGAGAAAGTGAGCCTCTCTGACTCATTTTTGTCACCTATAAACTGGGAGGAAAAACGTTATCTCAGGTTTGTTGTGAGGATTAAATGAGTCAGTATATGTACCAAGTCAGTATATAGCTTCTGGCAAATAAAAGAGTCAGTGAAAGTAACCATATTTTTCAAAGGTTTGTGGAGGTGAAAGGGAAAGTAGAGAGCAATAAGGAGATGACTAGATAAAGCAAAATACAATGCTTTTCAAATGTAATCACAATATTTTCATTAGACAAGATAGGGTTCAATAGCAAGACAGTCCTGAAACTGCTTGTAACATTTTATTCTCTGTTAAATATGTCAGTTGCTCATCATACTAACTTGATTGAAGTTACATTATTGAAATCATGATATTCAGAGAAATTAATACTGAATTGAGAAACAAAATACTAATTCTCTTTTTTTAATACTAATTTTCTAATATTAGTGTCTATATCTAATCTACAAGTGCCTTTATTTTTAAATTGCCTATATTTAGCCACATTCATCCCTCCTACTGGGTGTTGTCTTCTCCACAGAGATACCAGTTATCCAGGGCAGGGAGGACTCAGGCAAGCAGAGCAAGGAGAGCATAGGAAGGAGTGTGTACTGCATAGGAAGGCAGCTATCTGTTGAGGATGCGTTGGTCCCAGGGGACATGTGGTTCTCAATGATGGGTCCCAGATTCTAGCGAAAGACAATTGGTGAATGAAAAGAGTGGACGTGCTTGTGGAAGCCCTGTTTCACTAGCAGGCACACAAGTCCTAGAGGGGAATGGCTATTGTAAGATGACAGCCCGTGGGTTAGCTGTCATCCACACCCTCCACCATTAAGGATAACTTTGCCTGATGTATTGTCACAGCTCACAAACATTGTTTTCCCTACCTTCCAAAGCATGAAAGAATAGAGACAAAGCATACTTTTAATCCTTCTTTTTAACCAAATCACTACATATATAAATCTGATTAAAAAACAATGTTGATCATACTTTATTTTTAATTGGTTACAGACGATGACACGGACACTTCCTATATGTATTTTTTTTTAAGTAGAGCCCAATTCAGGTCTTGACCCCATGACCCTGAGATCAAGACCTGAGCTAAGATCAAGAGTCAGACACTTGATCAACCGAGCCACCCAGGCGCCCCTCCTATATGTATTAATTACAAACAAATGTCCTTGGTTTGAATAGTGTTTTAAAGGTAAACACTACAGACATCTGGGTGGCTCAGCCGTTGAGTGTCTGCCTTTGGCTCAGGGCTTGATCCCAGGATCTGGGACCGACTCCCACATCGGACTTCCTGCATGGAGCCTGCTTCTCTCTCTGCCTAGGTCTCTGCTTCTCTCTCTGTGTCTCTTATGAATAAATAAATAAAATCTTTAAAAAATGATAAACACTAATTTCTAGCATTCTTAAGGAAATTAGTCCATTTTTCTTTTATCTTATAAATTAGATGATAGTATTCCTGTTTCATTCCTACTTCTTACATTTTTCTTTATTTTTAAGATTTTATTTATTTATTCATGAGATACACAGAGAGAGAGAGAGAGAGAGAGAGGCAGAGACACAGGTAGAGGGAGAAGTAGGCTACATGCAAGGAGCCCAGCACAGGACTCGATCCCGGGTCTCCAGGACCACACCCTGGGCTGAAGGTGACACTAAACTGCTGAGCCACCCGGGCTGCCCTTACTTTTTTTCATTTTAATAGTTTTTATTTAAGATATATAAGATTACTTTATTCCTGCATCTTCTCAATTCTTCTTCCTTCTATTTGCCCTTTTCCTTTCCTACCTGGCGAGATTTGGCTTTACATTCAGGATCTTTTTCAAACCTTTGTCCGGTTTCAGTCTAGTGATAACCACCTTGCAAGGGTGAATGCCCACATGGACAGCTGTGCCATCCGCCTTCTCTCCCTGTCCTTGTTCAGTGTAGATGACGCATTTCTTCCTGTAAACCTGGACTACTTTGCCAATTTGCTGACCTTTGTAGTGTCCTTGCACAACCTGTACTTCATCATCCTTTCAGATGGCATGGATTGAACATTGCAGTTCTGTCTCAGCGTTTTGGAAAGGAGGGAAGACATAAACTTCCTGTGAATGTGGGAAAGTGTACTGAACTGCCTTTTATAGTTCTTGCTCTGGTCAGAAGTCACAAAGGGATTAAACTTCTTTTTGGCTGTTAGCACTTCCTTAGTTTTTAGTTTTTTTTAAGATTTATTTATTTTTATTTTGGAGACAGCACACACACAGGTGTATAAGCAGGAGGAGGGGCAGAGGGAAAAGGAGAGGGAGGTAAAGAATCTCAAGCAGACTCCCTGCAGAGTGTGGAGCCCTACATAGGCTGAATCCCATGACCCTGAGACCATGACCTGAGCTGAAATCAAGAGTTGGATGCTCGAGCAGCCCTGGTGGCTCAGTGGTTTAGTGCCGCCTTCAGTCCAGGGTGTGATCCTGGAGACCCGGGATCGAGTCCGTATCAGGCTCCCTGCGTGGAGCCTGCTTCTCCCTCTGCCTGTGTCTCTGCCTCTCTCTGTCTCTCATGAACAAATAAATAAAATCTTAAAAAAAAAAAAAAAGAGTTGGATGCTCAACCAACTGAGGCGCCCCTTTTAATTTTTACTTTTATTTATTTTTAAAGATTTTATTTATTTGTTCATGAGAGACAGACAGAGAGAGAGAGAGAGAGAGAGAGAGAGGGAGAGAAGAGACACAGGCAGAGGGAGAAGCAGGCTCCTTGTGGGGAGCCCAACATGGGACTTCATCCCAGGTCTCCAGGATCATGCCCTAGGCTGAAGGCGGTGCTAAACCGCTGAGCCACCCAGGCTGCCCTAATTTTTACTTTTAAATGCAAGTATAAGCTCCCAGCCTTGGGAGGATTGGATTCATGTACATTAGACTTTACCTTTTTGACTCTCCTTTCCTGGATCATTGCTCAAATGGGGCCCTCTCTGACAATCTTTTATGGTCCCTACCCCCACAGGGTCAATATCACATAGCATCCTAACACATCTGGAGTCCAGAGGGAAGGAAGACAGGGAGTGTGTTTTTCACGTATGCATGCTATTTATATATAATATGCCTCCAGTATTTATGGCTTGAAACAAACCAGCTGTAATGTGAAGCCCTACTGTATAATAAACAGTGTTAATAACCAACTCCTAGAAATTGCTAACTTGTGGAAAGAACAGTTAAGCCAATTAAATACCACCCTTATGGCAAATAATGAAGATTGCTTCCCTAAAACCAACATCCAAATTTCAAGTAGTTTAATAGGGTTGAATTTTAAAACAATACTTTTGAAGCAAATAGTGGGAGACAGAAAATGTCTAGTAGAAAAGAGCCTTCTCTAGGTGTAGAACATTTGGTTGATCATATGCTCAGTACATTTCATCTACTTTTCACGGGGTTCTATCGTAGGACTGCTAGGTTGGTAACACTGCTTTCCTTTCGCAAATTACAGCAATAATGCCAAGACTTAGTATCCTATCACATGATACACATTTTTGTTGCTGAATTACATAAGAAATGTTGGTATTTTTCTTACTCTCTTGCGCATCATTTGGGCCTCTTCTCTTTTTCCTAGCCTCATGCTTTTTCCTGATAGAAATCTTGGTTTATATAAAAAGTGCTCGCTTCCTAATTTTACAAAGGAGAAAACAAAAAACTTAATTAGAAATAAAGTAACAAACTATAAAAGTCTCTTACTAAAGCTTTCCTTCTTTAATATAAAAAGACGTAGGCTAATCATTTCATTTCTCTTGAATTTTCTGTCTTTTTCACAAAAGAGTGTTTTTCTGTACCTCCTCTTCTCATCTCACAGGAAATGTCTCCACACAATGATTATATTTTCTATCAGTTGGTTTGCCTTGATTGGGTTCAACCCAGGTGGGCGGCTTTCTGTTTTTGGTTTTGTTTTTTTGTTTTGGGGTTTTTTGTTTTTTTTTTTTTTGCAGAAGTTCAAATTGAGTACTGGCTCCCCTCACATAGAAACCACAAGTCTCAGTTTCTCCTACGTTGAGGCAAAAACAATGCTCACCATCTTATTAGTGGTTTTCTGACAAACTTACTATTTCATGATCTCTTTGTTTCATAAACTTGGCCATGTTAATTATCATTAACCCACTAAATTGGCCAAAGCTACCAGTGTTACCTGTATCTGTCAAGAAGTAATTTCTGCCAGGAGCCTACTGTGTTCAGAGACATCTTGAAATGATGAATGGAACTTTTTTATCTGTAATAGGAGCTCCTCTCTGTCACTAGTGGGAACAATTTTAAGGCTCATATGAGTTTCCATACTTGGCCCAGATTCATCCCAACAGTGTCATCCATTAGTGAGTCCCAAATGCCTGATTCTAGAATCTGTCCCTAATATGATTAGGGCACCTGTTCCAAAATACCTCCTGCAGGAACATTCTAAAATCTCTGGAGAAGGCATTTGGAGGAACTGTAAGACACTAGTGTGGGAGAACTCCTCAACACTAGACCGGATGTGACAACCTCAGTTCAGATCTTGGTTTTGCTATTTTCAACTGTGTGACTTTGGATATGTTACTTTGACCTCTCTGTGCCTCGGTTTCTTCATAAACTGGTTATTCACTATCCTTTTGCCTCATATTGACCCCATGGTGACTGACACTTCAAGCCTGTATCACTGAGACTCCCTTGATGGCAAGCTTCTAGTTGTTTCAGTCAAAGGGAAATTGGAAAGTGGAAGGGAGTATTAAAGGATTTGTTCTCCCAACACCTCACCAACCCCAAGCTGTTCTCATCACCTGCTATTCCCACCTCCACAGCCTAGGGCTTGGACCACATGTCTTCATGACTGCAGATGGTCTCTTAGAGCAGCTCTCCCTAGGATAGCTCTTCATCAGGCTCTAGTTACACCATTTCCTTGGTTGCCCTTTCAACCTGTGAGTAGGAACAGCTTCCAACAGCAGCTAGTTTGCTGGGCGCCTCAATATCCCTGATTTATTCCATCAAATCTCCCTGCACATCTGCAAATAGTTTTTTCTTTAATTTCTCTTTAGAATTCCATCTGTGTGTGCCTTCTCCTTCTTGCTGGAGCCTTGATCAACATACCTCATAGGACTGTTGTAAGGATTAAATAAATAACCACATGTAAAGTACTTAGGACAGCACAGGGCACAGATTCAAGGCTATATGATTAGGTGTTGTTACCACAAAGGCTTCCTTGTCTTACTTTCCTATCAGTCCTGGGAGACACACCACTGAGGTTGCCAAAACAGGGGGGGGTCCTTTACTATATTTCTATTTGACTGGGTTCAACCCAGGTGACTTTTGGGTTTTTTTTTTTAAGAAGCTCAAATTGAGTTTTGTTTTGTTTTTTGTTTTTTTTTTTTTTCTATTTTGGGAGGTCCTTCTCCAACTTCCCTCTAAGAGGGCTTTAGCATGGGCTTGGGTAGGAAAGCTAGAACCAAACTGGCTCAGGTACAATGGGAAAATCAACAGGCGGAGACAGGGAAGGAGCCCAAGGAGCATCAGAAGATCTGAACACAAAAGTGGGTAGAAGCTAAGGGAATTAGTAATTCTGGCAAGATTTGGGCTCCAGGAATTGAAAGAAGAGTCTTTGTTTGGCAGGATGCTTTGAGGGTATGGGCAGAGAACAGAGGAAGATCAGATACCTAAGACAAATTTCATATACCTCATAATTTGGCCAAGGGCCAGCTGTTTTCCAAGTTTCTGAAGACCAGGTGGAGTTAAATGTTTGGGACTAACAGGATCTTATCTAAAAGCATGCCAGCTGGCAGAGTTCGAGCTCACATATTTATACTGGTGAAATCTAGTTCAGGCAGGAACTGAGACCATTCTTTATAAATAGGACTAAGGACCTACCTAGAGGATTAAGAAGCTGTTTACATCAGGGGATGACATACAGGCATGCAGGACAGCCTGACAAGATTCAAAATGAGCCCTGCCATGTTCTAACTATATATACAGCACTGGGAAAAGTCACTCAGGCTCACTAAGCCTCAAATTTTTAGTCTGTAAAATTGTTTTTTTTTTAAATTTTATTTATTTATTCATGAGAGACAGAGAGAGAGGCAGAGACACAGGCAGAGGGAGAAGCAGGCTCCACGCAGGGAGCCCGATGCGGAAATCCATCCTGGAACTCCAGGGCCAAAGGCAGGCGCTAAACCGCTGAGCCCCCAGGGATCCCTGTAAAATTGTTAATAACAGATCCTACCCTGAAAGTTGTTAGGAAACCTAAATCAGGGAATTTTTTTTTAAGATTTTATTTATTTATTCATGATAGACACAGAGAGAGAGAGGCAAAGACACAGACACAGGCGGAGGGAGAAGTAGGCTTCATGCAGGGAGCCAGATGTGGGACTCGATCCTGGGACTCCAGCATCACTCCCTGGGCCGAAGGCAGGCGCTAAACCACTGAGCCATCCGGGGATCCCCATAAATCAGGGAATTTTTTTTTAAGATTTTATTTATTTATTCATGAGAGACACACAGAGAGAGAGAGAGAGAGGTTGAGACACAGGCAGAGGGAGAAGCAGGCTCCACGCAGGGAGCCCGATGCAGGACTCGATCCCAAGTCTCCAGGATCACACCCTGGGCTGAAGGCGGCGCTAAATCGCTGAGCCACCCGGCTGCCCAAATCAGGGAATTTTGATGTAGTGGTTTACATAGCACCTGACACAGAGTCAGTGCTCAAAAATGTTTCCCTCCTGTCATCATCAGTGATCTCCATCATGGTTCTTAATGGTCAAATGGTAAAAATCTTGCAGGCGTAAGTTAATGAAAGAGTAACAGAGCTTATAAGGCACCATAAAAGAAATGGAAGATGCTATTAAATCAACCAGTTTACTTTTCCTCCTTTTGTCACAATAACAGATGCACGAAATTCAGGCCCAGGAAAACTGTACTTGTTAGTTAAACCTCGGGATGTATCTGCTCTTTAGGATAGTGATGTAAAAGTCAGGTTCTAGAATCAGACCACTTAGTTCAAATCCCAGCTCTAGGATTAAGAGCTGTTGGACCTTTGGACAACTTCCTTTATCTTATTAAGCTTCAGTTTTCTCACCTATAAAATGGACCAGTAATAGTTCCTGCCTCACAGAATCATTATGAATATTGAGACAAACTCTCAATAGTTTACTTCCAACAGATGAAAGTTGTGAGAGTTCTAATGGTAAGTAGAAGACATCCCTAAAAATATTTGGGAGATTTTACAATAAATTATGCCATAAAAAATTCTGTCATATTGGGTATTGACTAGAAAGAGGCATAAGGGTAATTTTTGGGGGTGATGAAAATGTTAAATTCTTGTTTGGGGTGGTAGTTGAATGGATGTATTGCCAAACTCATTGAATTGAATACTTAAGCTCTGTTAATTTTATTGTATGAAAATCATACTTCAATTAAAACAAAAGGAATGGTTATGAATTCTGCTCTGCACCTAAGATTTTATCCCATCTAACTCTTTATGTTAAGCTGAGAAAATATCATTGATAACATCCATTTAGAGAAGAGGTGAAGGAGATCCTATCGCCCACATTGTGCACAAAGGCTCTCTGTCATTAAAGGTACTATTTCTGCTCAAAGTTCATTTACTAGAAACAAGTAAGGGCAATAGAAAACCCTAGTCATGAGTTTGTTCATCAGATCCATGAGAATAGTGACTATAGGGCTTATCCCCACTGATCCGATCTTAGGGCTTATGTCTATTACTGACTAGAAAAATAGCTAGGGCAGAGTCACACCTGTTACCCAACAGGTGTTTGTACATATTACAAAAGGTTTATTAATGGTGGCTGTAGTCTTGCTATTATAGGAGTAAGGCATGTATACCAGATGAAAGAAAGGATGAACACATGAATGCATGGATGAATCAATGAACAAATAAGCATTTATTGAGTGACTGTTAGGCATTAGCTTGATTATTTAATGTAATTTAAATATTTTTTAAGAGATTGGTATATTTAAGAAAGAGAGCACACAAGCAGGGGCAGAGGGAGAAAGAGAGAAACTCGAGCATATTCCCTGCTGAGTGCAGAATCCAGGGCCATCCCCCTCCCCTCCCACCCTCCATCCCATGACCCTGAGATAATGACCCAAGCTGAAACCAAGAGTAGGATGCTCAACGGACCTAGCCACCCAAGTACCCCAATGTAATTTAAATCTTATTAAAAACTTGTTAGATGGGGATCCCTGGGTGGCACAGCGGTTTGGCGCCTGCCTTTGGCCCAGGGCACGATCCTGGAGACCCGGGATCAAATCCCACGTCGGGCTCCCGGTGCATGGAGCCTGCTTCTCCCTCTGCCTGTGTCTCTGCCTCTCTCTCTCTCTTTCTCTGTTACTATCATAAATAAATAAAAATTAAAAAAAACAAAAACTTGTTAGATGGAGTTATTATTTCCATTCTACAAATGAGAAAAGCCATGCTTAGAAGGTGAAGTGATTAGCCTAGGGAGGGTTCTACATAGCAATGAACCCCATATAATCTGATTATATCCTAAATCATTTCCATTTATTACAAATAATATTTTTTCTTTTATTTTTTAAGATTTTATTTATGTATTCATGAGAGACACAGAACTAGAGAGAGAGGCAGAGACACAGGTAGAGGGAGAAGAAGGCTCCATGCTGGGAGCCTGACGCAGGACTCAGTCTGAGGTGTCCAGGATCACAACCTGGACCGAAGGCGGTGCTAAACCACTGAGCCCCTGGGCTGCCCCAAATAATATTTTTTTTCTTAAGAGTTCCTATGTATTTTATTAGAGCTTGTATACATCATTTAGCATGCATCAAAACATTTAGTCTTTGTTTCAGATGCCATTCCAGCTACATCTGTTTAGGGCATTGATCAGCAGAAAGCTATGAGGTAGGATACACTTATGAAGTATTAGTCAATGTTTTCCCCTAAAATTTTTTCTACTTCTTCATTCTTACCCTCTTTCAAATAGCAGATAGATTATTTTGACTTCTGTTACCCCCACGCAGACTAGGTTAGCAGAAAGCAGAGAAAAAAATGAACTTCTTTTGGCATTTAATTCTTCAAAATTCAGGCTGCAAGGGGAGTGGGAATTATACAAGGCATAAATAAGTTGTAGAAGTTTCCTTGGTAATTTAGAGAATAAGTTCCCACCCAAGATTACACAAAGATTTCCCAGGTGTGGGGGAAGGAGACGCGTTAGAAAAAGTCAGAACGTGGCCGCTAAAGTAGCCTCTGAGCAGGGGCTGCCCTGCCTCCATCTCCCTCACCCATTCAAGTGTCAGATAGGGAGAGGGGATTACTGAAGCTCCAGATGGGCTTGTGGATTCTCAGATCAAAGGGAAAGAGCAAGAATGGCCTAAAAGGGAAATGACTGTGAAGTGTGGCCAACAGATAGATGTGAGGGGGTGGCCCTTGTGGGAGCCACAGCAGCAGGAGGTACTACATTCCCAGTATTGGCTGTCACTGTGGATCCCAGCATGGACTGATAATGGCCAGAGACTAGACGCAAACCCTATACCCCCATGTCCCACCCCTTGTCTCTTGTAACATGCTCCAGAAATTAGAGGCAACTCTGGGAAGTGTGGGAGGAAATCACCAATATAGCCCGATTTAGCAGAGATCAAGTTCTGCTGCACTGGAGGAATGAGGGCTCAAAACAGAAATTAGGTTATAAAAGAATAAATGTAGATTTCTTGTACGGTGAAGTTGGCGGACTGGCATTCATTTTGCTATGTTGTGTCATAGATGTGATAGATACAGTCATACTTCAGATCAGACGGAGAAGGGAACAGTACTTGAAGCATGCAAATAGAAATCTAGAGGGAAAAAATTCCTTTAAGACAAATGGTTTTTTTCAACTCGGCCCCTGTGTTTAATGCTATCATATTTATTGAGATCATCCTTTTTGTATAGCCTCAAGTTTATTTTTGTTTGAAAAGTCCTGGACCTTATTCTTCATAAGTTATGTGACCTTCTGTTCATACCCTTTGGAGTCTCTGATCACATTAAACTTTTGTCCTGGAACTTGTTTATTTTGAAGCAGAAGTTTCTAAGGTGAGAGTCATTTATTGGTTGAATTCTTTGCAAAAATCTTCCACTTCAACATAAACTAGGATATTCTTTTCATAGCTCTACACTCCACAGCAACAATGTGTTGCTACTTATGCAACCCCTAGTTTCCCAGACATCACCTGTCAGGGGATGACCCAGGGATGACCATCCAGATAAGGCAAAAACAAATTGGGGGAGGGGAAGTGACCATGAAGATGATTTCCTTGAAAAAAAAATGTCATTTGAACCTTTGAAGACTCAGTATTTCAACTGGACAGCTGGGTAGATAGGAAACAAAGGGGTCATGGAAGTAAAGAAATCTCTTACAATGGTAATTCAGTGGTCTAGGAAATAGGTACTGGTGTTTTGGACTAAGAGGGTAATGTTGAGACATACTTGATTTAGGAATATACTATATTTTGAAAGTAAGAACCAGTAGGACTTGGATATAGGATGTGAGATAAAGAAAAGGGTCAGGTTTGATGCCTGTGCAAGCCTGGACACTTACCTGGAATTTCCCGTGACTGGGAAAATGTGCCTTTAAAGGAAGTTTAAAAACGAACTGGCCAACTAGACACCAAACAGGAAAAAAAAAGAAAAGGAATCTTGAATGAATATCTTCTTAACTCAGTGAAAATTGAACCTGTCATGGAATCAACAGCAATAAAAAAAAAAAAAAAAAAAAAAAAACCATGGGATGCCTGGCTGTTTCAGTGGGTAGGGCATGCAACTCTTGATCTCAGGAGTGTGGGTTCAACCTCCACTTTGGGAATAGAGTTTACTTTTTAAAAAAGGGCAATAAAAACCTCAGTCTAACAAGGTATTTAACCCACCAATAAAGATCTGCATAAAGGGACGCCTGGGTGACTCAGTGGTTGAGCGTCTGCCTTTGGCTCAGGGTGTGACCCTGGAGTCCTGGCATCGAGTCCCACATCGGGCTCCCTGCACGGAGCCTCCTTCTCCTCTCTCTGCCTGTGTCTCTGCCTTTCTCTCTGTGTCTCTCATGAATAAATAAATAAAATCTTTTTTAAAAAGAATTAAAAAAAGATCTGCATAAAGTTGCATCTTATTTGAAAGCTACATGCAAAACAAAGGTCCCCAAATTTATGCTGAAATGTCAATTGGTTTTCTTACTCCATAAGGAGAGTTCAAAATGCAGTCCACCTGACTACTATAGGCTGGGTCCCCCTGCTGGCAACTAGGAAGATTACCTCTGTGTAACTGCGAGCGAACAGGTACTATTTTGACCTAAGCAAAATGTAGACTAAGGCCAAATCTCTTCTTTCATGTTATATCCCTTCTTTCTCTTGATGCCTAACTCACTTCCGCCAGCACCAACTAGCACCAGCACCCAGGGTTCCCACACAGCATCCCATCTACAGTCTGTATCCTAAGAAATAACATTTCATTTTCCTAGGACTCGTGAAAACCCTCTTTTATGTCCCATTTGTTAACATGATTTATCTTTGTAACCTGACAATGTGAAGCAAAGGGCTAGATACTTGAAACTTAGGTCTCTCAATGTAATGATTTTAACTCAATACAGGCTTTTTTTCTAAGTAGGAAAAAATAAGTGTAAAAATTTCAGATAGGACTACTGATGAGAAAGGCACACAGAACAGAAGAATATGGTTGAAGATATGAAAATACAAAGATTTCTCATCATGCCAGGCTATGCTGGCAAACACTGTGCCCACAATATTCCTTTTTTTTTTTTTTTTGCAAATTTCTTTTTTTTATTGGAGTTCAATTTGCCAACATATAGCATAACACCCAGTGCTCATCCCATCAAGTGCCCCCCTCAGTGCCTGTCACCCAGTCACCACCCCCCCCCCCGCCCACCTCCCTTTCCACCACCCCTTGTTCGTTTCCCAGAGTTAGGAGTCTCTCATGTTCTGTCTCCCTTTCTGATACTTCCCACTCATTTTTTTCTCCTTTCCCCTTTATTCCCTTTCACTATTTTTTATATTTCCCAAATGAATGAGACCATATAATGTTTGTCCGTCTCCAACTGACTTACTTCACTCAGCATAATACCCTCCAGTTCCATCCATATCGAAGCAAATGGTGGGTATTTGTCGTTTCTAATGGCTGAGTAATATTCCATTGTATACATAAACCACATCTTCTTTATCCATCATCTTTCGATGGACACCGAGGCTCCTTCCACAGTTTGGCTATTGTGGACATTGCTGCTAGAAACATCGGGGTGCAGGTGTCCCGGCGTTTCATTGCATCTGTATCTTTGGGGTAAATCCCCAGCAGTGCAATTGCTGGGTTGTAGTGCCCACAATATTCCTTAATTAGCCTTTGCCACTCCTACATCCCCCACTCACCTCTTCCTTCTCAGGGAAAATGGTGGTTGCTCTGATCTCCTGATCCAAGAAGACAATGCATGGTGAGTGAGCCAGGTGGCCAGGGCCCAAGAGAAAATATGGCAGCCCTTGTTTTCCCAGGAAAGTGCAGAAGAAAGCTTACAAGCCTGCAGTCTGGCTTTCACTACAAACAATAGAGGAGAGGTCAAAGGTTATTTCCTACCATGGTCACCAGGGAGACAGTCATCAAAATACTGAACTATCAAACTCTGCTTTTATGCCCAGAGCTCAAGCAGATAGAACACAGAGAAACCCACGTGCTGACAAGCAGCAAGAACCAAATTACAAGGTGTGTATAAAGGGAGCTCTGGTTCAGTACGCCAGCACTCAGGTTTGGCTTCTGAAGGAGATAAAATGGTCTTAATGCTCCACTGAAAGTACTAAGCTTTATTTAACAATTATTTCTAAGACAACTCCCAACACTTTTGAGCACGAGAGCTATTCCTGTTTGGTTAAGAGCCTGTGTGTTGATGGGCTCTTTAGTCTGTAGTATCTGACTTCCTTACACAGCTGTATTATAAGGAGATGTGCTCAGAATTCACAACCAAGATGGAAAATACTCTTTTTTTTTTTTCATCAAAACTTTATTTTCAAAGCAATTTTAGGTTCATGGTAAAATTGAGAGGAAGATACAAATTTCCCATCTACTCCATGCCCCCACATATGCATAGCATCCCCCATTACAACATTCCCCACAGGAACGATGCAGGTGTTACATTGATGAACCAACACGGGCACATCATAATCATCCAAAGTCCCTAGTGTGTATTACAGTTTCCTCTTGATGTTGTGCATCCTATGTGTTTGGACAAATGTATAATGAACCTGTGTTCATCATGAATGATATCATACAGAGTTCTTTGCACAGCCCTAAAAAAAATCCCTATTTTTAAAGATTTTCTTTCTTTCTTTACTTATTTGAGAGAGAGAGGGAGAGAAGGCACCCACGAATAGGGTGCAGGGAGTGGGGAGAGGAGGAGGGTCAGGGAGAGAGAGAGAGAGAGAGAATCTCTAGCAGAATCCCACTGAGCCCAGAACCTGCCCCTGTCCCGGCTCCATCTCAGGACCCTGAGATCATGAACTGAGCTGAAACCAACAGTCAGACACTCAACCGACTAAACCACCCCAGTATCCCAAGTATGTTCTTTATATAAGGAATTTATTTTTTTAAGATTTTATTTATTTATTCATGAGAGACACAGAGACAGAGAGAGGCAGAGACACAGGCAGAGGGAGAAGCAGGCTCCATGCAGGGAGCCCGATGCAGGACTTGATCCCAAGTCTCCAGGACCACACCCTGGGCTAAAGGTGGTGCTAAACCGCTCAGCCACCCAGGCTGCCCAGGAATTAATTTTTAAAATAAGACTGTTTTTGTGAACATGGAAATATACTAAAATTTGATTCCTTAGTTCCAAACTAAAAATTTTCTTTACTTCATTTTCCCACTCTTGTCTAAGAGTTACATATGTACCAATGTTTTACTTATTAAGCTACCTTTCTTGACATAACATATTTAAACCTCCTCTGAAAGATCAAAAATGCTCAAATGATTATAATATTTTCATCATCATCCTTTGCTCCCTTTTGCACCCTCCCCTCCCCCACCTTACATATCTCTTTTATGTCAGGGAGATGATTTCTAGCATAAATTTTATATGCTCTGTTGTGACATGTATTACAGTTTTGACTGAAAAGCTCAATGCAGAACCAGTAAAGTGGACATAGAGATGGTTTAATTTTTTTAAAATTTTTATATATTTATGATAGTCACAGAGAGAGAGAGAGAGAGAGAGAGAGGCAGAGACATAGGCAGAGGGAGAAGCAGGCTCCATGCACCGGGAGCCCGACATGGGATTCGATCCAGGGTCTCCAGGATCGTGCCCTGGGCCAAAGGCAGGCGCCAAACCACTGCGCCACCCAGGGATCCCGAGATGGTTTAGATAGAAGCTTCTAGCATTTCTATCCAGGCCCTCATTAAACTCTAATAATGAAATTATCTCTTTTTTTGTCTGTCTCCCACCAGAGGATTGTCAACAGTCCCTACAGATAGAATAGATGGGATTATTTTCCTCACTATTATATTTCTAGCACTTGGAACAATGCTGGACAACAGTGGGAACTCAATAATTGAATAAGCTGCTATTTGAGGTTTTCTTTCTTTCTTTCTTTCTTTCTTTTTTTTTTTTTTTTTGAGTACAGTCAACACACATTGTTACCTTAGTTTCAGGTGTAAAACATAGTCATTGGACAAGTTTATACATTATGCTATGCTCGCCACAAGTGAGCTATCATCTGCCCTGATACATAGTTATTACAATATCATTGACTATCTTCCTTATGCTGTGCCTCTTATCCCTGTGACTTATTCATTCCATAACTGGAAGCCTGTGTCTCCCACTCCCCTTCACCTATTTTGCTGGGGTGGTGCCATCACTGGCCATGAGCTACTCTCCCTCTAGTGAGGAGCCACAGTCAGCTACTGCTTTCCCAGAGATAATGGAAGTTTCTATTAGCAGCCATCAGTGACTCAAAGACATAAAACATTTTTAAGCTGGAAGAAATTTGATCTACATTGGCTACAAAAAGCAGTAGCTGAGTATAGGACTTCCTTCTTTGCTTTGGTTTGGTCAAGAAACTCTTGCTACAGCAGGTTTCATTGTGTTCCCTGGAGGGAGAAACAGGGATATAGTCATCTTTTTCTAGTGCACAATGTTTACCATCTTGCTATTGGCATCAAGAGTAGTTTATTCGAATGAATTTCCTAAGTGAACTATTTTCTAGAAATGTTCTCAGAAAACAATACCTGTTTCTGACCACAGGGCAAGTGATCAAGTCCAAGAAAAAATAAAAGATGGCATTGAGGAATGTTTTCTCTAGGTGTCAGCACAGCACACCTGGCTACATCCATCAGTGGGATTTACACCTTCCTTCCTTCCTACCTAGTATCAAGTATGAACCACTCCCAATACTTGTTTATTAACATTAAGTTATCATGAGAAATTTCATCCAAGTCTCATTTATAACTTACATTTCAGATTTCAGAGTTGGTGGTACAGATCCTAACTATAGCGAATCCTAAAAGCTAGTTGAGTGTCATGTTCCATGTGCCATGGATGTCACAGAGTTAGAACTACAGTCTAATTTACCTTGTAATAAATTCTCACCTACTCATTCTTGCTAAGCTTGGTCCAATTGTGTGTCATTTTAGTCACTGGGGTCCTTATGCTAAATAAGAAATGCTGCTGACAAAAACCAATTGCATCAACTTGGAATTTTATAAGACTATACCACATCCAGACTATTCCATATGGCAGATTAGATGCTCTAAATGACTCTCCAAATAAAACAAATAAGATGTTGGATAAAAATATCTTTTTAAATTCCTGAGACCTGGAAAGTAAATATTCAGACTTTCAAACCAAGTAAAAGCACTCTCTGACAGGAAGCAATGGCTTCTCACTGGGATTTCCAGCCTGAATTCATAGTGCCAACTGTGATCCAAGAAAACCAAAAAGCCAAAAAACAAACTTAAGCTAAAAATTTTATTCACAGTAGTGATAGCATCCCTTAGATGTCTAGCAAAAGAGAATAAAATCTAGGCCTCAAAAATTCACATAAAGACCCAAGGAAAAAGAATAACTAAGTTAAATCCCACAAAATTCAAGGAAGCAAGATGCCATGAGTAACAGATGGCAGGAACAACAGGGAAAAAAAGACTCCATAAGACTTCTAATGTTGGAACTATTAGACACAGTATATGAAATAACTATATATAATATGTTTAAAGGAATAAAAGTGAAAACTCAAAAAAATGAGCAAAGAACATGAGACACTAGGGATGAATGAAAAGATTTTTAAAGGAAGCAAAGAGAATTTCTAGAATTCAAAAATTGAATTGATAAAAATATCAATGGACAGGAATAATGGTAGGTTAGCTAGATCTGAAGAGACAATTTGGGAACTGGAAGAAAGATACAAAGAAATTCAGAATATAAAAAAAAGAAATTCAGAACACATCTCAGAAATGAAAAATTTGAAATAGAAATTCGAAAGACATAGAATGTAAAGAGATCTCATTAACATTCCAGAATGAGGTAATAGAATAGGTAAGAAATAATATTTGTCAGAATTGTTAAAAGACACAGACCTAAGAAAACCAAAGAAAACCAAACTAAAAAGGCAAAATGAGAGAAAAAAATAATCTGTACCTAGTTACAACTGCAAACATTGAAAGATTAAAATACTCCAAAGGCAAGCAGAGAGAAGCCACATTACCCACAACGGAGTAATAATTACTCACAATGAAATAACAATTAAGCCAACACCTGAATCTTCAAGCAATGATGAAAGCCAGAAAACAGAATAATATCTTCAATTGGCTGTGATAAACAGCTGTCTATCTATTAGTCTATAACCTTTAAGAACTAGGGGGACCTAAAATAATTTTCAGACAAATAAAAACTGAAAGGTCTTGCTACCAAAAGAGCTCACAGAAGGAATTTCAAAGGAAGGACTCGATTGCCAAAGAAATAGTGCTCAAAAACAGCAGGACTATGTGCGCAAAATAAAGCAACAGTGATTGTTTGTAATAACTGATTACATTGGGGGACACCTGGGTGGCTCAGTGGTTGAGTGTCTGCCTTTGGCTTAGGTTGTGACCCTGGGTCCTGCTTCTCCCTCTGCCCATTTCTCTGCCTCTCTGTGTCTCTCATGAATCAACAAATAAAATCTCTTTTTTAAATTTTATTTATTTATTCACAATAGACACACAGAGAGAGAGGCAGAGACACGAGCAGAGGGAGAAGCAGGCTCCATACAGGGAGCCCGACAAGGGACTCCATCCTGGGTCTCCAGATTCACACCCTGGGCCAAAGGCAGGCGCTTAAACCGCTGAGTCACCCAGGCTGCCACAAATAAAATCTTTTAAAAAATTGATTACATTGGTTGTAATATAATAAAAGTCGATGGCTATAAGTGGCCTCAAACATGGTAGTTTATAAATAATGACTGGTCATCAGGATTAAAACATTCTAAGGGCTTAGCATTTTTTGAAAGTAAAAATATTGAACTTTGTAACTGTAAACTCTGACAACTATTCTTATTAGAATAGCAAAAATTTAAAAAAAACAGTATATTACTTTTAAGTTAGTGCATATTAAAAAATCAGATAAGAAGAGGAAAAGAAAACTTAATGAATTTGAAAGGCAGCAATAGTGGGGATCCCTGAGTGGCTCAGAAGTTTAGTGCCTGCCTTCCACCCAGGGTGTGATCCTGGAATCCCGGGATCGAATCCCGCATGGGGCGTCCTGCATCGGGCTTCCTGCATGGAGCCTGCTTCTCCCTCTCTTGTGAATAAATAAATAAAATCTTAAAAAAAAAAAAAAAAAAAGAAAGGCAGCAATAGTGAGGATGGGAGGCAGAAAAGGTAGCACAAAGAAAAAACATAAGATTTATTTCTATAACCCTAATATTTCAATAACCATAATAAATGAAAATTTATCACAGTTTCCCATTGAAGGCAAAGGTCTGACTGAATTTTTAACATCTAGCTGTTCGGGGGTGCCTGGCTGGCTCAGTTGGTAAAATATGCAACTCTTGATCTCAGGGTCATGAGTTCAAGCCCCACATTGGGCATGGAGCCTACCTTAAAAAAATAAAAATCTAGCTGTTTAAAATTGGTACTCCTAAAACATAAGAATATAGAAAGATTGAAAACCAATGGGATCCAAACTGATAATCAATGAAATAAATCGTTCCCTGTCTTGTCTCTGAATTTTCTAGTTTTAGAATTAGGCTAAAAAGAAAAGACCCCCATAGTTACCATGAAAAAGCAGTTTCTAAGCAACATTGCATACAGTTGCATGCTGCATGCAATGCATCTACTCTGTGCTGCTGGCGTGCTCAGGGAAGAAAAAGAAGCAAACTCTAATCTTTAAAAGTTCAATACTTCATGAATTTTCTAGCCATAGATTTTGTATTGGCATGGTTATTAGATCTCGCATATAGAATGTCCTGTACTTTTGGAAAAGTACTTTAAATCAAGATTTTGAAACTATGGGATCATTCCTTGATTATTTACTTCTTCTATCATCTTGTTCACCAAAAGGAATACATAATCTTCAACTCTAGCAAAGCCTGCCTTAATTTAAATTCTAATTGCTACCACTTGTTGCAAAGTAATAGGGGGGAAAAAAACCTCCTACATATTTAAATGGATAGTGGCTTTGTAAGTGACTCAATCACATACTCTCAAGCTACCCAGTAATCTAGTTTCAGATTCTTTAAGAGTGTATATTATGAAAGGGAATTTGAAGTGTCCCATCTCTTCAAGCCTCTTGAGTCACTGAATTTCTTCCTTCCTGAGAACCAAGTAAGCAAGAGAAGTTACGTCTGTTATTGCCCTGAAGATTCCCACAGGGGAGAACAATTCACTCTAGAAATGTTCATGACACCTATAACTACAAAATCATAAAATGCAAGAACCAAAAGGGACTGTAGGTAGCTGAGTCTGATGCTCCCTCACTTAACAACTGTAAGCCTGAGACCCAGAGAAAAATGATTTTCCCAAGGTGTCCCACCTAGTTAGTTGCACATGGGACAAGAACCCCAGTCAAACTCCCTCCAATTCAAAGAACTTGTCACTATTCTAACACCTTCCTTTTATCATTCTGCAGTTAAAACTTCATTTTTTTTACATTTTAATTCCAGTGTAGTTAACATACAGTGTTCTTTTAGTTTCATATGTACAATACAGTGACTCAACACTTCCATGCAACATCCCATGTTCATCACAAGTGCTTTCCATCCCCATCACCTATTCTCCCCTCCCCCCACCTTCCCTCTGGTGACCACCAGTTTGTTCTCTCTAGTTAAGAGTCTTTTTCTTGGTTTGTATCTCTTGCTCGCTCTCTCTCTCTTTCCCTTTACTTCTTTGTTTTGTCTCTTAAGTTCCACATATGAGTAAAATCCTATGGTATTTGTCTTTCTCTGATGCATTCTATAGTTAAAACTTTAAATGCCTAATAAGAATACATACTGTAGACTAGAGGGAGCTTTATTTTCAGGACTCATCAGAATGATGGATTCTAACTTTCTTGGGTCATTATCTCCAAGGATAGTTCATGGGCAGAGAAGACTGTCAAGCTGTAGTAGACCCGCTGACTTATTTCTTTTTTATTTTTTATTTAATTTTTAAAATATTTTATCTATTCAGAGAGAGAACACAATGAGGAGGAGGGGCAGAGGAAGAGAAAGAGAGAGAAGCTCAGGCAGACTCCACACCAAGTGCAGAACCTGACTCAGGGCTTGATCTCACAACCCTGAGATCATGCCCTGAACCGGTCAAGAGTCAGATGCTCAACCCACTGAGCCATCCAGGTGCCCCCTACCACTGACTTCTTTCTAATGCATTCCCATTTATTTAAAGAAATGACACATGAGAATTTAAATAATGAAAATGTTTTAAAAGCAGCACACATTTAATTGAGAAGCATAAGGTATAGACCAGTGGTTCTCAAGAGGGAGGGAGCCATAGTCTTCTATGGCTGGGGGACCCTTCAAATTATACACTGTCCCTACGCCCATGTGCTCAGTTTCTAGTAAAAACCTTTCCTTTACCCATTGAGAATAGATGCATATTGAGCTACGGTTACAAAAGGGAACATTTTATCTCTTGGATAAATTGTTATGGGAAAAAAGTTGTGAACTACTACTATAAAAAGTGGTTTGGAAATTGTCTGCTAAGGATTCATGGATAGGTTTAAATAGGGTCTTGCAGATGAATTGATAAAGAAGATGTGATATATATATATATATATATATATATATATATATAGTCAGCTATCAAAAAATTGAAATCTTGGGGTGCCTAGATGGCTCAGCAGTTGAGCATCTGCCTTTGACTCAGGTCGTGATCCTGGGTCCTAGGATCAAGTCCCACATCAGGCTCCCACAGGCAGCCTATTTATCCCTCTGCCTATGTCTCTGCCTCTCTCTCTCATGAATAAATGAATAAAATATTTTAAAAAGATATGAAATCTTGCCATTTACAATGACATGGATGGAACTAGAGGATATTATGCTAAGCAAAATAAGTCAACAGAGAGACAATTATCATATGATCTCACTCATATGTGGAATTTAAGAAACAAAACAGGATCATAGGGGAAGAGAGGAAAAAATAAAACGACAAAAATCAGAGGAAGACAAATGACAAAACACTTTTAATCATAGGAAAAAAACTGAGGGTTGCTGGAGGGATGAGGGTGGAGAGACGGGGCATTAAGGAGGGCACATGATGTGATGAACACTGGGTGTTACATAAGACTAATGAATCACTGACCTCTACCTCTGAAACCAATAATATATCATACATTAATTAATTAAATGTAAATAAAAACATTTTTTAACCAAATAAATAAACCAGGTCTTGAAGAAAGCATAGGGTTTGGATAGACAGAGAAGGTGAAGATCGTTTCAGATATAATACTTGGTAAAAGGGCAGGAAAATAACCTTGAAATGTTCACTTTCCCCTGGAGCACAAGTTAATGAAGGGAGATAAGTCTGAAAGGATAGATTATGGTGAAATTGCAAAATATAAACTCCATAAAAGTAGGGGGTTTGCCTATATTATTTACTTCTGTACACCCAGCATCTAGAACAGTGCCTTGCACACTGTAGGCCCTCATGGATGTTGAATTAATGGGGCCTTGACTGTCAAATTAAATATTTAGAACATTATCTTCCAGCATCTAGACAGTGAAGAATAACTGATGATAGTAGTGAAGATGTGAGCCTAGAGCTCCAGCAAGAGATTGGGAGGAAGCTGTGGGAAGCTAGGGAATAGGAAGAAGACAAAAGTCAAGAACCAGCCTTCTAGAAACGTTCAGAGGGTGAGGATAAAGAAAATCCAGGAAGAGGGGCACCTGAGTGGCTCAGTGGTTGAGCATCTGCCTTCTGCTCAGGCCATGATCCTGGCGTCTTGGGATCAAGTCCTACATCAGACTCCCCGCAGGGAGCCTGCTTCTCCCTCTGCCTGTGTCTCTGCCTCTCTTTCTGTGTCTCTCATGAATAAATAAAATCAACAAATAAAAACAACATAGAGATAAGAAAACATCCAAGCCCATCACGGACACTAAAAGTAATATTAAGAATAACAGGTTAGTGAGGCACACCTGGGTGGTGCAATTGGTAGAGCATCCAACTCTTGGTTTTGGTTCAGTTAGTGATCTCAAGGTGGTGGGATTGAGCCCTGAGTCAGGCTCTGCACCCAGCAAAGAGTCTACTTGAGTTTTCTCTCCCTTTGCCCCTCCCACCCCTGCTCCCATGCTCTCTCTCTTTCTCTTTCTCTCTAAAATAAATAAATCTTAAAGGAGAAAAAAAAAAGAATAACAGGGTAGGTGTGCCTGGCTGGCTTAGTCAGTAGAGCATGTGACTCTTCATCTTGGGGTCATGAGTTCAAGCCCTATGGTGGATTCAGAGCTTACTTTTTTTTTTTTTAAGATTTTATTTATTTATTCATGAGAGAGGGAGTGAGAGGGAGGCAGAGACAGAGGGAGAAGTAGGCTCCCTGCTGACCAGGGAGCTGGATGTGAAGGCTGGACCCCAGGACCTGAGCTGATGGCAGATGCTTATCCAACTGAGCCACCCAGGTGCCCTCAGAGCTTACTTAAAAAAAATAAAAATAAAAAATCAACTGGATTTAACAACAACAAAAAAAAAAGTTTTTAAAAAAAAGGATCACAGATTAATAAGTCTGGGTCCAATCAAGAAACAGAAAACATGCACTAATTTGAACAGGGAAGGTTTTATATAAAGGATTATTAAACTAGAATAGGAGAGTAACTTTGAAAGATACAAAGAGAACTCTAGAGGGTACCTAGGATGTTAGAGAGTGCCCAAGAAAGGGAAAAGTTGGAGAAGGACCCACTCCCCAAGGGTGGAGTTTGGACCTCGTTAAAGAAGGTATGTTTGCCACCCATGGAATGGCAGCAAAGCTTGTTGGGTTACCCGAGCCAAAGTGGGCCACAGTCACCTGGCTGCCGCAATACCCTCCAAGGCACAGATGAGCCAAGGCTGGTTTACAGAGATAGTGCACACAGAGAGAGTCGAGGTGCCACCACTGACAGGATGTCTGGAACAATTTAATTTAGTGTCCATATAATAAGAGTTGTGGTGAAGTGGTCAACAGGGCCTGGCTGCCAAGTCACCAGGGGACAGTGTGTGGCTGATGCAGTGTCTCTGGATATTCCCTCCACACAACATTGATGTACCTCTCAGCAGGAGTTAACAAAGCAAAACACAGCACACTGACACCCGAAATCATCTTCTTCCTGCAATGTCTCTCCCATACCCTCTACTGGCGTTGTGCTCATCATAACAAAGAAATGCTGTAAAAAGCAATCCATGGGCAGCCCAGGTGGCTCAGCGGTTTAGCGCCACCTTCAGCCCATTGTGTGATCCTGGAGACCCGGGATGGAGTCCCATGTCGGGCTCCCTGCATGGAGCTTGCTTCTCCCTCTGCCTGTGTCTGTGCCTCTCATGAATTTAAAAAAAAAAAAATTTTTTTTTTAAAGAGCAATCCATTAAAATACCTAGGTGGCACAACTGGTTAGCTTCTGACTCTTGAACTTGGCTCACTCAGGTCATGATCTCAGGGTCTTGAGATCAAGCCCCAAGTTGTCTCCGTGCTGGGGGGTGGAGCCTGCTTAAGATCCTGTTTCCCTCTTCCCTCCCTACACATGAGTGCGTGGATTCTCTCTTTCCAAAAACAAAACAAAATAAGGCAAAAATCAATCCATTCTCACAAAGTAGATACAGGAGCTGAAAAGAAATTGATAACTGGCACCATGGATTATTCAACATTTTCAAGAGTGCCTGAATATGACTTAGCTGTTCTGAGCTGGACTGGGGTGCTGAGAGAGGATTGAGATGGAGTGATAAGGGGAAAAAGTAGGGTAAGTAGCTGAAGATTGACATAGCAACTCTGGAGAAAAGTGAGAGATTTTATGTCCCAGCATTTTCATGTAAAATCCCAGAAAACAGGAAAGACTCTGATAAACCAATCCTGGAATCTCCTACCCAAACCTGCCCTTTCCAGGTGGCAAGTGGCACTGAGTATCATGATCAACCAAGCCTGAGTCATTTGCTCACCCCTTTGGCCAGAGAGATGAGTCACTGTGATTGGCAGCTGCATCAGGTCATCAAAAGGTAGGAGAGGGAAATTTTCCCAAAGGGAAAGGGTTGTGAGAAAAGTGGGACAGGGATGCTGGTGTCTAACATATGGACAGATGAAAATGGGAATAAGGCTGTCTCTGAGGAAGGCTTTTTGTTGTTGTTGTTTTGTCTTGTTTTTATTGTATTATTACATTAATTCATTCTTCTAAGAGTCCCATCCTAATCTCTAGGTAGAGCTGGATGGAGATCACTGTAGGAAGCCGTGCAAAGTAGATGCTAAGTCAGAATGCATCAGTAGTCTCCTTCTCTTACCCCTTTGACAATCACCATAAAGCACTCATGTTTTGAGATCATAGAACTTTTTTTAAGATTTATTTATTTATTTATTTCAGAGAGAGAGAGAGAGAGCGAGTACGAGCATAGGGGGGTGCAAAGGGAGAGGGAGAGAGAATCTCAAGCAGACTCCCCACTTAGCATGGAGCCTGATGCAGGGCTCAATCTCATGACACTGAGATCATGACCTGAGCTAAAAGCAAGACTGAGCCACTCAGTCGCCCTCAGAATTTTTAGTTTAATTCTCTGTTACTTGATATGAATGATACATAAAAACAAAAGAATTCTAAACCTTAAATATTGCTCTGAAGATAGATAAAATCTATTTCCCTCTTCCCAAGAAGTACTGATTGGTTGAGCTCAAATGTTCCTGCTTTTGTTTTCAGTTTGAGGTTCAGTACAGTGATATCCAGTTACCCAAGTGGAGTTAACTATACGGAAGCAATGGATACCAGTAAGAAGATACACAGAAGACAATGCCATCCCCATTTGTTCCTCAGTTGGCTCAGAAGAATTTCAGTGATGCCAGATCTTGTACTGGTTCTGACATCTGTGTCCATGAGAATGCCAACTATGACTGCTCTCATGGTATACCAGGCATAGACACTATTATCGGAAAATTATTCTATCTTCCAATTTTTCCATATGCCAAGGGAAAATAAGTCAGTTTCAGGTAAGCATCCAAGCAGCTCTTCCCTATCTATTCAGCATTGTGTCCTTATAGATACTAAAAATAGATAGGGTTAAAATTTTCTAACTTGATCCCTGTAATGTAGGTGTCTCAGAGCACTAAATAATAAAATTAAAGTATTTTTAAAGGCTGATAAATAGCAATCAACCATGAGGAAACCAGTCTGAAAAGAAAAATAATTCAATATTCTAACTTAACAGAACATAGCATTTTTAGACACAAGCTTTAATTTTCAGTCATATTAAGTAGTTGCTAGGTTTTAGTAAACTTTTTTTATGAAATACTCAGCCAAATATTTTATTTTATTTTTTTAGATTTATTTATTTATTCATGAGAGATACACAGAGAGAGAGAGAGAGACAGAGACACAGGCAGAGGGAGAAGGAGGCTCCTCGCAGGGAGACCGATGCGAGACTCGATCCCGGATCCCGGGATCACGACCCAAGCCGAAGGCAGGTGCCCAATCGCTGAGCCACCAGGGCGTCCCTTTGCCAAGTATTTTAATGAGTTTAAGGATTATATTGTGATTTCTACTCAAAGTTTGTGTGTTTCATAAGGACTTTATAAGCCTGAAACAATAGAATGTTTGTTTTGTGGATTTATTATTAAACTTGACAAAGACTTCAACAGAGATCTTTAACTTTTGGTATCAATGTTCTGCCAGAAAGACAGAGAAAGCAAGTTTCAATCCCCTTCCTATAGGCAACTTCTTTGTTTCAGGTGTAATTGAACATTATACCTGTTCATAGCATCAAACTGCCAAGATAGCTGGAATACAATTCTCCTATCAGGACTTGTAAGGACTGCCCTCAGCAGATTAATCTCAGGGAAGAGATTACCAAATCATGGTGCTAGTATCTGGAGATTTCTGTTTCCAGCAAACTCAAACAGCCTCCATCATCTTTACCCTTCATGCCCTGGCCAAGAATGAAGAAAGAGGAGAAAGCTTGATTGCTTCTCCAAGTGAGTAAGTGTCCTCGTTAAATAGTACCAGGACAGCTCTGTGTGGTGCTCAGCTTACAGGTTTAGTCAAAGGAGCCAGGAAGGATTTGAAGAAGTAAAATCTTGGGTGGCTCAGTGGTTGAGCATCTGCCTTTGGTTTAGGGTGTGATTCTAGAGTCCTGGGATCGAGTCCCAAATCAGGCTTCCTGCATGGAGCCTGCTTCTCCCTCTACCTATGTCTCTGCCTCTCTCTCTTTGTGTGCCTCTCATGAATAAATAAATAAAATATTTTTTTAAAAAGTAAAATCTTAAAAAAAAAAAAAAAGTAAAATCTTATATTGGGGAAAGAGTGAGGAACAGAACACCATCATGAAAGGGGAGAAGCAGAAACATTTTACTAGGATCTTAGAGCAAAGCTTATTGCAGAAATTCACTGGATTGGAAAACAATCTCTCAAAATAAGTGAAATCTTGAGAACTAAAATTTTATTTCTCATATCATCTTATTTTACACTCAGGGACCATGTATTAATTGAAAATAGTCCTTTCTCTTTTTCTCTTTCAAAAAGTAACATCCAATATGCATGCATGCTTTATAAGCATACTGTATATCTGAATATGATGATAACAGTAAGGAGAGAAACTAGAGACTGGGCAAACAGGATGTGGGGGTAAAAAAAAAAGTACCTTATGAGTTTTATATTGCACTCATGTGGTATCTATGAAAAATAGATTAAAGGCACTTTTACGTTTCAAATAATTTTCCAGTATGGAAATAACAATGTTGTTTGTGGGGCAGCCCGGGTGGCTCAGTGGTTTAGCGCTGCCTTCGGCCCAGGATGTGGCCCTGGAGACCCGGAATCGAGTCCCACGTCGGGCTCCCTGCATGGAGCCTGCTTCTCCCTCTGCCTGTGTCTCTGCCTCTCTCTCTGTGTGTGTCTCTGATGAATAAATAAATAAAATATTTTTTAAAAAAGGGCAGGTCTGGTGGCTCAGCGGTTTAGGGCCACCTTCAGCCCAGGGCGTGATCCTGGAGACCCAGGATCGAGTCCCACCTCAGGCTCCCTGCATGGAGCCTGCTTCTCCCTCTGCCTGTTTCTCTGCGTTTCTCTCTCTTTCTCTCTTGTATCTTTCATGAATAAATAAATAAAATCTTAAAAAAAACAATGTTGTTTGCTATTATTCTTAATCTAAAATGTTGAAGTTTATCTCTGCAAAGTTGCTTTTAATTTCTAAAAAGATTTTAATGCAAAACTACAAAAATTATAGTTCAGACCAATAATAACTAACTCCTACCTAGCAATTCACAATAATTAAAGCGTTTTTACATATATTATTGGATATTTTTCATTGTTTTGTTCATTTACTCATTCATTCGATAAGAATTTGATGACTGCCTACTCTTTGCCAGATCCCTGAACTAGGAGTGGGAGATAATATAGATAAACTGCCGCTAAGGGACTCAGTTAATAGTCCAGAAGGGTATGGAGAAATGTAAAAAATAATAACTAGGACATTATAATATAGTGTAATGAATCCAGTAACAGAACCGTATGTTAGATACAGAGTTGAAATTCATATCTTAGAGCACCTGAGTGGCTCAGTCCGTTGCATATTGGACTCTTGGTTTCCACTCAAGTCCATGATCTCATGGGTGGTGGGATCAAGCCCTGCCTCGGGGTCCGTGCTCAGTGGGGAGTCTGTTTGAAGAGTTTTTCCCTCTGCCCCTCCTCAACTCATGCATGCCTCTCTCTCTCTCAAATGAATAAATAAATATTTTAAAAATTAGTAGCTTAACCAAGTTTGGGGAGGATGTTGGCAAAAGTTTTTGAAAGAAGTAATGCCCATGATAGATTTTTAAAATCGAAGAAGCTAGCTAGAAAAGGAGGAAAGTCACTATAGGTGGAAAGAAGGACCTATTTAATGGTTAGAAAAACCAATGGTTAAAACAAACCTGGTGTATTCAGAAACCCATACAAAATTTGGTATTGCTGGAACACAGGGAAAATGGCAGGAAATGAGGCTGGAGAGGCTAGCAGAGCCTGGATTTTGAAAAGCCTTGTAGGCTCCTCAAGGAGTTACCACATTTGAAATTCCTGGAGATAAAGGAAAGAAATAGAAGCATCACAAACATAATCCGTTCATTCCACCCTAAAATAAATCATATGTTCCAATTCTTGAAAAATCTAGAATAATTTTTATCCTTTTTTATACTTAACTTTTTGGTTTAGCATGCCTGCTCATTTCAACATTAAACTGCTCATTTCAACAGTAAACCGGGGCATCCCACCTTTGGAGTCTTTGGGGGTCTGTAAGAGTTATTATTTGAGTTTCCATTCAGCATAGCGAAGGTCTTCTAGAAACTGGCATCATAACTGAACTCTGACCTGAAGCCCAGCTATGGGCCCTTTTCCTTAAAAGAGTACCTTTCATAACTGATACTTCTACAGTATCAATGTTATTAGAAAAACTAGACACAACAGAATGGGAAATATAAGAGCACACCCTAATCCATAGAACAAAAATACAAAAGCCTCCTGTTTTATCCAAACTTGTCTCAGAATCAATTAGTCAAGCTTGGCATTCACAAGCCCTCCTTGCCTTATCCAAGCACTCTCATTTTCTTGGGTCGTCCATCTCTGAGGAAGTAATACAGGATATAGCCACACCTTCATAAGGACTGTCTTCAATGACAACATTTCTCAGCTACTGGAGTGGCTCTGTTCCAGTCTATCTGGAGCGATTTGTACGCTCATCTTCTAGTTTCCTGACACTTTTATAATCAGCAAGGGATACATTGGCAGCCTCCCAGTTTCCCCTTGAGTTCAGCCAATTGCACCTGTCAAGTCAGCTAAAACAAAAGTGTCTTCATGATCATAAGCATATGTCTGAGACTCCCCCAGTTTCTCAATAGATTCATTCATTCTTCATTCCTACAGAAAGAATTCTACCTCCTGACATGAGCATAAATACAAAATTTGTATGGGATGATGCATCTGACTTAGCATGTGACATAATTATGAAAACTCAGTCTTCTAAGGAGATCTCATCATTTACTCGGTTACATGATTTATATGATTCCTTCCTTTCTGAGTTTCCCAAATTTGAAAACTCCTCTATGTTACCAGAAAGTATGGGCTCAAAGAGTATAAAGCATTTTCTTACTGACTGGTACTCAGGCATAGATCATGTAGCTTTCAGCAAATTCATAAGAACTAGCAAACCTTTGTCAGGCAACACAGTATTTAACCTGGATTCTACTGAAATGGTAATAAATCACCCACATAACTCCAAAAACATATTGACAAGAAGATATGGGACTATTTATGATGTTAACACTATACAAGGTAAGATTGCGGTAGTTTCTTACTTCTCTATTTTTCAGTGAATCTTTATAGTAACAAGCAGTAACAGCAAGTGTTGATCAAAATATTAAGATTAAAATATCTAAATATTAACTGTGGTGAAATTATGAGTTTTTTAATTTCCTTCTCTATATATTTTCTGTATTTCCCAATAGTTCTACAAGGAATATAATGATTTTCAGAAGTAAAAAAATTTAAGATACACTACACAAGAAAAGTCAACAAGAAAATATAGTATCGGGGCACCTGGGTGGCTCAGTGGTTGAGCTTCTGCCTTTGGCTCAGGTCGTAATCCCAGGGTCCTAGGATCGAGATCCACATCAGGCTCCTGCATATCCTGCTTCTCCCTTTGCCTGTTTCTGCCTCTCTCTGTGTGTCTCTCATGAATAAATAAATAATAATAAAAATCTTTAAAAAAAAGAAAATACAGTACCATCTTATGCCCCATACACATTAAATATAATATTCAAGTATATCAAAGGATTCACAATCCTGTAAGAAACTTCAAGCTATCACTTGGACCATGCTTTGTCTAGTTACTATTATTCCTAAATTATATGAGAAAGACTTAATCATCTGTTACACACTTATACTTGCTAACAAAGTCAGTTTCTATTGATAAAGTTGACACCATCTTTTCCCATTTAGCTTCTATCTCATGATAAACTATAAACACCTGCAGTATTGTGATTAAGAATTCAGTATCTACAGTCAAACAGTAGTTTAAAGTCTAGTTCTATAATATACTATGTGTGTCACCTTGGATAGTTACTTAATTTTATTATATCACTTACATCATTTATACATTGAGGATAAAGTTATCCCAATATATTTTTTGTGAAGATAAATTGAAATATGCACTTAGCAGAATGCCTGGTGTATGGTGAATGTTTATGAAATACAAGCTGTTATCGCTGCTCATCCTCTCTTCTCTGTACTAGATACCCCATATCAGAATGATTTTCTTAGAACTTGTTTTTTTTTTAGAACTTGTTTTATATGGAAACACATGTAGTATAACTTTCATGGAAAATTTCAGACAATGTTTAATTCTGGGGAATTTCTTATGTTCGAATTTAACATCTAAATTAAATAGGTGCTCACCATCCCAGCTGGAAACAGAGTTTCCAGAAACATTGTTTAAACAAGATGCAACCAGCAATTTGAATTGCTTCAAGCAAGAAAGATTCTGGCATTTGCTCTCCATTCTGTATCTCAGAAACCTGAGGACATGTCACACCCAGCTAAGCATTTCTGTCACCAAGGAATGGTAATGCTAATGGAAACTGAGCCTATTTCAAGCTCGTCTCCCTAGGAGTCAGAACATATAACTGTTAGTCTCATGAAATATGCAACAGGGTTCAGGTCTCACCTTTAAAAAGTCTTTTTGGGGGGCGCCTAGGTGGCCCACCCAGTTAAACATCCAACTCTTAATTTTGACTTAGTTCACAATTTCAGGATCATGAGATCAAGCCCCAAGTGGGACTCCCCGCTGGGCGTCGAGCCTTCTTAAGAATCTCTCTCTTTCCCTCTCTCCCTCTGCCCCTCTCCACCACAGCTCACATGCATGTGCATTGCACACACACACACTTTTTCTCCTGCAAAAACAAAAATAAATTAAAAACTCTTTTTGTTGTTCATCAAGTGACTGCCCCATTCTGTCTTCTAGATTCTTTGTTCTTTTTCCAATAGTATGACACTCCTCATCTTGCCCACTCGGTGCCACCCACCCACAGTTTCTAAAGCCCCCATCCTTGTTTTGTAGCAGCAAATCCCCATTTTTGTGATAATTAGTAACCTCATCTCCTTCCCAGACAACATCACACCATATCTATGCAGAGCTTGAGTTGCTTTCCAGCTTCTTTGAAATTAAATATCTTTTTTTTTATATTTCCCATTTTTACTGGGCATACTCACATACACAAAGTAGTTTTAAAGTGGGTTTTACCAATACATAGTTTTATCACCTAGTTTACAAGTAAATCTATTGTGAACATTTTCTCTTTTGCAACAGTTAATATGCTTGTAAGGTATGGAGAAAACATAACCTATTAAGCTCTCTTGTTGGGGAGATTTAGAGAGATTTTTTTCCCAAGGAAGACTTCATTCTCTCTACAATGCATTGAGAAAAAAGGAGTGTCCTTGTCTTCTACAGCTTTCTTTCTTCTTTTCTTTTTTTCTTCTACAGTTTTCTATGAAGGATAGAAACTTGCCTTTCAACTTAGCTTTTTAACTTGCTTCTTGGGCTCATCTAATCATCAACCAAGCAGTTCATTTTATTTTTCCCAATCTCTCTCTCTGATTTCTTCCTCTTTTCTACCCTGTCTCCCTGTCTCCCTGTCTCCCTGGTATACACACACACTTCTAATACTACAACACCTGCTTCCTGCCCCCTTGCCTGCTCTCTTTACAGAGGCTTCCTTTCTTTTCCTTTTAAAGTTAAGGTTAATTGATTTTGATCAACTCTAGTAAAAACTTTAGCCTCAGGTCCATATTAGGAGTAACCTTTAATAATTTGAAGATAGAATTCAATTGTTTAAGGAAAATAGTAAGAAACACTTGGTCGAGATCCATTGTATCAAGAAACAGATCTTGGTCATAGTGTAGATATAGCTGACTTTTTTAAAAATAGATTTTATTTACTTATTTGAGAGAGAGAGTGGGGGAAGAGGCAGATGCCCCACTGAGCAGGGAGCCTAATGTGGGGTTCAATCCCAGAACCCTGAGATCATGACCCAAGCCAAAGGCAGACGAATAACCAACTGAGCCATCCAGCTGCCCCTATGGCTGACATTTTTTTAAAGACGTTTTTGGAGAGGGCAGGGCAGAGGAAAGTAGTTGGTACCTTAAGGTAAGGTTAGGGACCATGATGAAAATCTATTCACTATTTCAAGGAAATTACCAAATGATCATCTCTAGTTAAGACACTGGAGTGACAGCTTTTACAGGTTATGAAATTTTCATGACAAATATTGCATATGCAAGTGTCCACTGACAGTAACTTTGTAGAGCAAGGCAGATGCCAGCTAGCAAAAAAGTGGTGCCCGAAGACAGTGTTAATTCTGGAGTCCTGGAAACCAGGAAATGCTCATCTATCACGTGGCCATCACACTCTGGCAGAAATGTCTGCCGAAAGCAGTGTAGCCAGCCGCGCCAGCATTTACACATGGAACATCTCTTGGGCAGCCAAGTGTCATGGGGCACAGACTCACAGTTCTCTTTTAGAGAATCGTGCTCAAAGTTGCAACCATAAAAGGACGGCGGGGGGCGGGGGGGGGCAGGCACAGAAGGATCCCAGCATGCAGGTTCCCCCATTCAGGCAGCAAGTTTTGTTTAACTCCTTACCAGCAACTAATTCCAATTCAAATGCTTTGGAAATGGCCATAATCAAAATCACCCTGCAACAGAAGCACTCCATCTTTCTGAGGTCCATAGCTTCTAACAAGTCAGGGGAAAAAAATGTCAGCATGGCTTTCATTCATGGACATTGCTAAAATACCCAAAGGAAAACATGAATTTCATGAAATGAAAAATGGGAATTTAGCAAAAAGAGTATCTCAGAGAAGGATGTTTTCCCCAGAAGGTCTTAGGAGGAGCAGGATGTCCTGAGAGATTGGGGGCTCATTACTGAGCTGGGTCCTCAGGAATGCTTTGACCTTAGCCAGGGAGCCAGCCCAGCCAGTGGCCTAGGAGAGGCCAAATAAATGTCTTAATTGAAATTAAAGCACTAGTTCATTTCTACATCTTTGTTGCATTGTATGACTTTAATATCCTGAACTTTATTTTTATTTTAAAGATTTTATTTATTTATTCATGAGAGACAGAGAGAGAGGCAGAGACACAGGCAGAGGGAGAAGCAGGCTCCATGCAGGGAGCCTGACGTGGGACTCCATCAGGGATCTCCAGGATCATACCCTGGGCTGCAGGCGGCGCTAAACCACTGTGCCACCGGGGCTACCCTATCCTGAACTTTAAAAGAAAAAAAAAAAATCTCCATTGAGACACACATATACGCACACACACACACACACACACACACACACACAGATCAGGTTAGGAATTTGCACCCATGGCCTCCAACCCAGGAACCAAGGTTACTTGACGAGCTAATTTTGGTATTTTCTTCATACTATCATTTAAAGTTGAAAAGATTAGGAAATTTGGAAACAACAAATTTCATGAATATGTCAAGGCAGCATTGAGCCAAAATGCAAAATCAACCAACTGATTATGAGGGAAGATTAAGAGGGTAAGAAGAGGGAAGGGAAGAGGAAAAAGGAATATAGAAGAGGAAGGGCAGACAGGGCTTGAGATGGATGAATCTGACTCTTGAGTAGATAGAGGAAGTGACTCAAATCCAAGGCTAAATAAAAACAGTGAGAGAAGTCAGTCCCTTTCATCCCTCTCTGGGGCTACTTATGTGGTCCACAAATACAGGATGGTCTACTAAGGCACACATGTATCTACTGAGTATCAATAGCTGTTTTCCCACTTTCCTAGGTGAACCAGGTCAAAAAGTGAATATGGGAGAAACAAGTCAACCATTCAGACATCCTTCAACACTTAAATCAAGAGTGGTATTTGTTTATACTTGTTGAAATTTCTTTCTTATTTGCTCCTTCGAGTCAAACCAGCACATTTCCAACAATTGTTAATCCAATTCAATTGATAACAGCAACTATTGGGCACAGACTTCATTTCCTAATCCCTCATGGCACATTTTATGATCAAGCAACTCAGCTCACTTGACACTTGAAATAAAATCAGTAAATGAGTATCTTTCAGACCCAGAGAGCAGGCTGCAATTTAATGCAACTCATCAAATACTATTGGATTGGATTCTCAGTATTCTCCTCAGGAATTTACTCTTTGTGCCACAGATTCTGGGGGCCTGGCAATTCAGATGCTTTTGACCATTGGACTGAGGCTGTCCACAAGTACTCCCTGCCACAGTTACATGCTCACACTGAACAAAACAAAACAAACAAAACAGTCTCTACTCATTTGTAAAGAAAAGAAAGTGCTTTATTTTTTTTTCTAAACTCACTATCTAAATTCCACTAACCCTAAAAAAATTGTATTAACTACCCTGAGACCAGGGTCTACTATTATCTCCTGGTATAACAGCGCTTTATATTTAGTCAATGGCAGTTCTCTGAAACTGTGTCCTAACAGAAAAGTCCAGGAAGTGATGTTTAACCCAGGAAAGCCTGATGGAAATGTCCATCCAAACTTTGCATATACTATGTTATCAGAAAACAAAATTGGCGCAATTGACAACATCACATAGATTGAGATCTGCCTTATTCTGGAGCCAGACAATGGGTCATTAATTGAAAACAGCATTCTTGCTTCATCTAGCATAGTAAATAGCCCCTGGATTAGAAATCTTTTTCTGAAAAAAAAAAAAAAAAAAAGAAATCTTTTTCTGCGCAGCCCTGGTGGTTCAGCGGTTTAGTGCCGCCTTCAGGCCCGGGCCTCCGGGCCTGATCCTGGAGACCTGGGATCGAGTCCCACGTCGGGCTCCCTACATGGAGCCTGCTTCTCCCTCTGCCTGTCTCTGCCTCTCTCTCTGTCATGAATAAATAAATAAAATCTTAAAAAAAAAAAAAAAAGAAATCTTTTTCTGGCTCTGTTGGTTAAGTGTATGTATACTGATTGTGGTAGCAACAGCAGGTGTAGCCTACCATTTCTGTAAGACATATAAGACTATATATATATATATATATATATATATATATATATATATATATATTCATATATATATATATATATGAATATGACTTTTCTTATTCCTCAGTCCCTGGTGTTTCAAGGGAGAAATTTAGTGAGTAATATCGACTAAGAAATGTATGTATTAAGGTCCTGGAAGCCACCTATCCTAGAGTGTGAAGCTATGCCTTCACCTCATTACAGAGAGGGGTACCACTGTCTTTCCAACATCAACCTTACACAGAAAATATAAACTCTGACACAGAAACAAGAGCCACTATTCTCCCAACCTCCCAAAATATCAGCTCTTGTTCCATTATGAAATGGATCTCATTACCTGAGGAAAAGTAAGTGATGCTATCAGAAATCCATGTGCATCAATAACTGCATTAAAAAAACAAGGCTAATTGATCTAGAAATTAGGAAACAACTGATGAATCAAATTGTCAGAAAATGAGCAATAAATAATTTATCCTCTCGTTAATTGAATTAACACACTACCAATTAATGGTAAACACTTATTTCCTCTTGTAAGCTTGGATGATCAATTATAGATTTATCTCATTCAGGTCACCACTACCATAAACAAGTCATGTAATGACTCATTGGTTGTGGAGAGAAATTGCACCATTGGCAACAGCATCTCCAAATGTGAAAAATGCCATAAATGGCCAATCCAAGTTACTCATTATGAGCGTCAGCACAAGGACACAAATAATTTAACATTAAATAATAAATTCTATAATAAGTTAAAGTTCTACTATACATGAGCAAAGAATTATTAGATCTTCACTTCTCCATTGTATTTTTGCCTCTAGATTGCTAAACAAACTCACCATACTGATTTTAAGACTACCAAAAAGTAACAAATCTTCCTTTAATTCTATTCTCTTATCAAACTATCATAACAAGCAAAGACACATTTGTTACTATACTTCTGGAACCGCTGACAACATTTACATCTTCTACTTCTAACTTCATTCAAGTGACATTTTAATAGCTGCAATGGAGTTTCTACTTTTGCCATTCCATGGAAATAGTTATCAGTATCTTGGTTGGCGTACCCTTTGGTTGGCCTTATCTTAGACTTTAGTCTTCTGAACTTCTCTACGGGTCCTATGACACTTCTTTATTTTTCCTCTTTTATTTTTCCTTCTTTTCAACCCCTTTATTTTTTTTAAATGTATTTCTTTATTTGAGAAAGAGAGAGCATGAGCCAGAGGCGGTGCAGGGCAGAGGGAGAGAGAAAGAATCCCAAATAGACTCCCCACTGAGCACGGAGCCCACTCAGAGCTCCACAAAGGCTAGATCCTACAACCCATGAGATCATGACCTGATTTGAAACCAGAAGCCCGGTACTTAACTGACTGAGCCACTTGGTCACCCCTCCTTTGCCCCTTTAAACATGATCCCTAACGCCTGTCCTTTAAGGTGTTAAGTACATAAATATAATGTGACATCAGTTTTTGAATAGAACAATATTTTCTCTCTCCCTTTAATATTTTAATCTAAATAGGCTTGTTATTACTCCCATTTCTTACTAAGAAAGAAATTACAGGGCATTTTAACTCAATATCACTTTTTCTCCCTTAGAGCTTTTCACTTTCAATTGATTCGGAACAACCATGGAATTAATTTAAAATATTACAATTGGAACACTTCTAAGCAGACACGAAGTAGGTTCACACCTTTCAACTAGGAAGAACTTGTTTCAACATGCAGTTTCCTACATTTATAGTTTCTATTGAATATTCAGACATAATATAAAGCCAAATATATATATATATATTGAACCATATGAAATTGCCAATATTCAATTATGTTTTGCATGTAAAAATGGCAATTTCATACAGGTCAATCAAATGTGTTCATTTTAATTATGGAAATAAAGATCTCAACAAAAGAAAACTAGAGAAGTATAAATCCAGATCCCAGAGTTTCTAAAACTTTACAATAATATGGAAATTTCTAGATTTGTTCACATCAGCAGCATGTCCATAACAAAATTAGCATTTGGACACTTTTGTCCTCTACATAGGTGTAATTGTACTGGTGAATTTCATTGAAATGTGCCAGTAATAACAAAGCAAATAACTCAGTGCTTCATAAAATAATCTTGAATAAAGTACCACAGATTGTTTTGTCCTACCTAAGTGTACCATAAAGTTAGAAATACAGGAGCAGTATTCAACTGATTATGAGGGAAGATTAAGGGAAAGTGACCCTTAATTACAAGATTAAGGGAAGGTCACTTGGTGACCTTCCTCCAAAACTAAGCTGTGTATTGTTCAGGTTAATTCTTAACACTTACATGAAGCATCAATATCATTCAGTCCACATATTTAAAAAGTCTATGCTACATTAAGTGATAACGATGCTTGCACATGTCCATATCATGATTTTGAACAAGATTCAAATAAAATGGAACTTTGTGGAGCAAAATCTCACAATATTTATGACTGTATTTTTTTGTCAAACATATCATGTAATAAGAGGACTGTGAATATTTTGTCTTACACTATGATTACATAAATATAGGAGATTTAAGTAGATAGAATCTTTTTTTCACTTTTATTGAAATATTATTGACGGGCAGCCCGGGTGGCTCAGGGTCTTCAGGATTACACCCTGAGCCGCCTTTGGGCCAGGGTGTAATCCTGAAGACCCGGGATCGAGTCCTGTGTGGGGTTCCCAGCATGGAGCCTGCTTCTTCCTGCCTGTGTCTCTGCCTCTCTCTCTCTCTGTGCCTCTCATGAATAAATAAATTAATTAATTAAAAAAATATTATTGATATATAACATTGGGTAAGTTTAAGGTGTACACTTGGTTTAATGCACATATATTTGGAAAATGATTATCACCATAGCATTAACTATCACTTCTACTACAACCCATAATTACTATTTTGCTTTTGTGGTGAGAACATTTAATATCTACTCTCGTAGCAACTTTCAGGTATATTATAGAGTATTACTAATTATAATCACAATGCTGTGCATTAGATCCCCAGAATTTGTTCCAATCTTATAACTTATTTGTGTACTTTGACCAATGTTTCCCTATTTCCCCCAACCACCAGCCGTTGGTAACCATTGCTCCATTTTCTAGGAGTTTGGATATTTTTAGATTTCACATGTGAAACATATCACACAGCATTTATCATTCTTTATCCTACTTATTTCACTTGGCATTAATGCCCACAAGGTCCATCTGTGCTATTGCAAATGGCAGGATTTCCTTCTTGGAAATATTCATGTCGAATATTCCATTGTATAAAAATAGCATGTCTACTTTATCCATTCATCCATTGATGGATATTTTCCACATTTTTGCTATTCTGAATAATGCTACAGTGAGCATGGGAGCATGGGAGTGGTGGGCTTATCTCTTCAAGATCATGTTTTTACTTCCTTTGGATATATACCCAGAATTGGGATTGCTGGTCATATAATAGTCCTATTTTTAATGTTTTAGAACCTCCATCTTGTTTTCTACAGTAGCTACTCCAATTCACAGTACCACCAACAGGTTACCAGGGTTCCATTTTCTCCACATCCTCCTCAAAACTTACTATATTTTGTCTTTTGGTTGATAGCCATTCTAACAGTTGTGAGGTGATATCCTATTGAGGTTTTGATTTGCATTTCCCCGGTGATTAGCAATGTTTAACACTTTTTCATGTACTGTTGGACATATGTATATCTTCTGTGGAAAAATGTCTGTTCAATCCCTCTTTTGCTATTGAATTTATGAGGTCTTTACATTTTTCCTATATTAACCTCTTATCAGATCTATAATTTATAAATATTTTTTCCCATTCCATACTTTGCCTTTACATTTTTATTTATTTATTTATTTATTTATTTATTTATTTATTTATTTATTTATTTAGCTTTGTAGAAGTTCTTTAGTTTGAGATAATCCCACTTGTTTATTTTTGTTTTTGTTGCTTGTGCTTTGCGGGTCTTATCCAAAAAAACATTGCTAAGTTCAACATCAAGAACTTTTCCCCCCTTTTCTGTGTGGTGTGTTATGGTTTCAGGTGTATGCTTAAATCTTTAATCCTTTCTAAGCTAGTTTTTGTGAGGTACAGGGGCCAATGTCATTCCTCTGCATGTGGTTATCCAGGTTATTTATTTATTTATTTATTTATTTATTTATTATTTTCTAAATATTTTATTTATTTATTTATTCATGAGAGACACACACACAGAGAGAGAGAGGCAGAGACACAGGCAGAGAAAGAAGCAAGCTCCATGTAAGGAGCCCGACACAGGACTCGATTCCAGGTCTCCAGGATCACACCTGGGCTGAAGGCGGCGCTAAACCGCTGAGCCACTCGGGCTGCCTATCCAGGTTTTTTAAACACCATTTATTAGAGACTAGCCTTTCCCATTGAGTACTGTTGGCTTCTTGTTCCGACAATAGTTGACTGTATCTGTGAGATTATTCCTGAGCTCTCAAGTGTGTTCTATGGCCTATGTGTCTATTTTTAGTGCAACACTATACTATTTTGATTAGATAGTTTTGTAGCATAGTTTGAAATCAGGAAGTGTGAGTTCTCCAGTTTTGCTCTTTCTCAAGATTGCTTTGGCTACTCAGGATCATTTGTGATTCCATACAAATTTTAGGATTGTTTTATTTCTGTGAAAAATGTCATTGGAGGTTTTGTAGGGATTGTATTGAATACACAGATGGCTTTGGGTAGTATGGACATCTTAACATTATTAATTATAATTCCTTCATCTCCTTGGTTAAATTTATTCCTGTATTGTTTTCTTTTTGATGTTATTTTAGGTGTGGATATTTTATTTCCTTTTCCGACATTTCATTGTTAGTGTACAGAAATGTAACTGAATTCTGTATGTTGATTTTCCATCCTGAAACTTTTCTGAATTCTTGATTAGTTCCAACAAGTTATTTTGGTGGAATCTTTAGGATTTTCTATGTATAAGATAGTATCAATTACAAAGACAGTTTTGCTTCTTCCTTTCTGATTTCGATGCCTTTTATCTCTTTTTCTTGCTTGATTCCTCTGGCTAGGACTCCCAGTACTATGCTGAATGAGTGGTGAGAATGGGCACCCTTATCTTGGTCCTGATATTAAAGGAAAAGCTCTTGACTTTTCATCATTGGCTATAATGTTAGTGGTGGCCTTGTCATATATGGCCTTAATCATGTTGATATATGTTCCTTCTATACACAATTTGTTGAGCATTTTTTATCGTGGAAGGATGTTTTGTTAATGCTTTTCTGCATCTATTGAGGTGATTTTTACCTTTCCTTCTATTAATGTTGTGTATCACGTTTATTGGTTTGCATATATTGAACCATTTTTGCATCCCAGGGATAAATCTGACTTGATCATTGTGTATAAATAATCTTTTTTTCGAATGTGCTGTTGAATTTGGTTTGCTAATATTGTGTTAATATTTTGTTGAGAATTTCTATCTATATTCATCAGATGCAGCTTTTTGGTAATGTTTACCTGGCTTTAGCATGAGGATAATGGGGCCTCATAGAACGAGTTTAGGAATGTTGTCTCTCCAATTTTTTGGAAAAGTTTGAAAAGGATTAGCATTACTTCTTTAAATCTTTGGCAGACTTCACCAATGAAACCATCTAGGTGTAGTTTTTCTTTGTTGGGTGTTTTTTTTTTATTATTGATTCAATTTTCTTCTTGTTATTGTCTGCTCAGATATTCTATTTCTTTGTGTCTCAGTCTTGGCAGGTTATAGGGTTCTAGGAATTTATCCATCTCTTCTAGGTCATCCAATTTGTTGGGATATAATTGTTCATAGTAGTCTCTCATTATCCTTGGTATTTCTTTAGTGTCAGCTGTAATGTCTCCTTTTTCATTTATAATTTTGAGTCTTCTCATTTTCTTAGTTTAGCTGAAGATTTGTCAGTTTTTGCTATTTGTAAATCAGCTTTTAGTTTTGTTGATACATTCAACTGTTTTTCTGACCACTATTTCATTTATTTCTGCTCTGATCTTTCCGCTAACTTTGGGCTATGTTTGTTCTTTTTCTAGTTCCAAGAAGTGTACACTTAGATTGCTTATTTGAGATCTTTTTTCTTAATGTATATGTTTATCACTACAAACTTCCCTCTTTTGCAGAATAGAATAATTTTGGTATGCTGTGTTACCATTTTGTTTCAAGATATTTTTTTAAATTTCTCCTTTGACCTCTTTTTTGACAGATTGGTTGTTCAGGGTGTGTTAATTTTCACAAATTTGTGAATTTTCCGGTATTCTTCTTATTGATTTCATATCATTGTGGTCAGAATATATGTTGTATGCTTTCAATCTTCTTAAATTTGTTAAGATTTGTTTTGTGACCAATCATGTGATCTATTCCAGAGAATGTTCCACATGTGCTTGAGAAGAATGTATATTGTGCTGCTCTTGAATAGAATGAATATTCTATATGTGTCTTTTGGTGAATTTGGTTTAAAATATGGTTCCAGTCAAATGTTTCCTTTCCATCTGGAGTTTGGCCAGTGTTGAAATTGGGTAATTGAAATCCCCTACTATTATTGTGTTATCTATTTTTCCCTTCAGATCACTTACTATACACTTAATATATTTAGGTGGTCTGATTTAGAGTGCATTTATACTTATGAGTATTCTATCTTATTACTGAATTGACCCCTTTATCATTATTCAATAGACTTTTCTGTCTCTTGGTAGTGGGTTTTTGTTTTGTTTTTTTGCTTAGCCTATTTTGTCTAAGTATAGCTACCCTGCTCTCGTTTGGTGGTTTCTATTTGTATGGAATATCTTCTTCCATCTTTTCACTTTGAGCCTATGTATATCCTTAAAACTGAAGTAAGTTTCTGGTAGGCAACATATAGTTGGGTCTTGTTTTTTAATCCGTCTAGCCACTCTGTGTCTTTTAATTGAAGAATTCAATGGATTTTCATTTAGAGTGTTGATAGGTAAGGACTTATTACTAATGTCATCTTATTTTTTTCTGGTTATGTATTTCTCTTGATCCATTTTTCCACTCTTGCTGACTTCTTTTGTGAAATGATGATTTTCTGTGGTGGTTTGTTTTGATTCCATTCTTTCCTCTTTTGTCAATGTACTGTAGATTTTTGCTTTGTGGTTATTATGAGGCTTACATCAAGTATCTTATAAGTGTATCTGTATATTTTACACTGATAAGAACTTCAATCACATACAAAATCTCTATGCTTTTACTCCCTTCCCATTTTTGATGATGCACTTTACTTTTTGTGTTCATTAATGAATTATTATAGCTATAGTTATTTTTAATATTTGTCCTTTAAGTCTTATACTAGAATTAAGTGGTTAACATTCTATTATAGTATATAGTATTAAGAGTTTTCTGAATTTGACTACTTACCTTTTCCAGTGTGTCATATATTTTCATCTTACTAATTAGCATCCTCTCATTTCAATTTGAAAAACTCCTATAGTATTTTTCATAAGGCAGGTCTAGTGGTGATTAATTCCCTCAGCTTTTTTTCCCCCTCAGCTTTTGTCTGGGAAAATTCTTTACCTCTCCTTCATTTCTGAAGGACAGCTTTGCCACAAAGTATTCCTGTTGGGAAGGGAGGGGGAGGAGGTTGTAGTTTTTGGTTTTCTTTTCCTTTCTTTTCTTTCAGCACTTCTGCTAGATCTCTCTCTCTTCTGGCCTGTAAAGTTTCTCCTGAGAAATCTGCTAATAGCTTTATGGGAGTTAATTTGAAAGTTAAAAGCCCCCCCCCTTTTTTTTTCTTGCTTTTAAGTTTTCCTGTTTTTGATTTTTAAGGGTTTTTGTATAATATATCTTGAAGAGAATCTCTTTAAAGTTAATTTTGCTTGATGACTTAGGAGATTCATAAATTTGGATATCCAAAATTTCCCCTAGGTTTGGGTTCTCAGCCATTATTTCTTTATTTTTTTTAAAAAGATTTATTTATTTATTCATTCAGAGAGAGTGAAGAGAGAGGCAGAGACACAGGCAGAGGGAGAAGCAGGCTCCATGCAGGAAGCCCGATGTGGGACTCGATCCTGAGTCTCCAGGATCACACCCCGGGCTGCAGGCGGTGCTAAACCGCTGCGCCACAGGGGCTGCCCCATTATTTCTTTAAATAAGCTTTCTGCCCCCCCCTTTTCTTGTCTGTCTGGAATTCCAATCATTCACAAATTGATTCTTTAGATGGCATTCCATAGAACACCTAGGCTTTCTTCACGCTTTCATTCTTTTTCTTTCTCGTCTGACTGGATAATTTTTCAAAGTCCCTGTCTTCTATCTCACAGATTCTTTCTTCTGACTGATCTATTGTTGATGCTATTTCATTTTCCTTTTTATTTCATCTATTGTATTCCTCATCTCTAGAATTTCATTATGATTTTTATCATTTTGTTCACATTTTTTCCTGATATTGTCAAATTGTCTTTGTGCTTTCTTATAGCTCATAGAGTTTTCTTAAAACAGCTATTTTGAATTCTTTACTGGGTAAATCATAGGTCTCCACGTCTTTGGGTTCAGTTACTGAAAGACTGTGATCCTTTGGTGAGGTTATGTTACTTTGATTTTTTCATGTGCCTTGAAGTTTTTTATTGCTGACTTTTCAAGGAACAGTCAACTCCTCCATACTAACTGCCTTTGGGAGAGCGCTAGACACTATCAGCCCTCCCAAATTCTGAGGCTATCTCAGACCATCTATGGGTACATCTGTTCCACACTCCTTGCTCCTTCTTGTGGCAACATTATTAGCTTGTATGCCTTCTTTGGATCCTGCAATGCACCAGGCAGAGTGCTATCAGCCTCTCTCACTTTCCCAAAGGTGGCACTAAAGTTTGTTTGATCTCTCTTCGGCTTGCAGATTTGAGCCATTTTTCTCCATGTGTACACTATCTGATTTCTCACCACTGCCATCGAGAGTATGCACAGCACAACAGCAAGAGTGGCGGGGGTGTGACTGAGGCATGCGGAGTGGGGTTCCCCATGGGCCAGTTGGGGGAACCATGGGTGAGAAATTCCTAACAGCTTGTATGTTTCTTCCAAGAGTCTGCAATGCAGTCAGTAGGATTCACGTTCCTTTAATGCCCTCCAAGAGTCCTATCTGTCGCTCTTTCAGTCTTTTCCTGTCTCCCAGTCATGTACCTTGTGATTCAGTACTCTAGTTGGGTAGAGAAAGGAAGCCTGCTGGCAGTGTCCTGCACAGCTGGGGAAGCCAAGTGCTCACTCACACATTCTCCTTTTCACCTGTGGGACAAATAATGGGCTGAAGTCTCTCTTGGCCTTAAGCTGTGCTGCCTTGGAGGAAGAGTGATGCAGGTAAAGTCAAGCTGTTTCTCATACCCACTTCAAATCCAGACTTATATTTGTCTTGCTCCAGTGGTGTGCTGAAACTCCTCTAGAAATCTGGACTTCCACAAAGGCTCTCTTGTCCAAGGGGAATTGTCTAAGGTAGTACATTTTAGGGGCTACTGGACCTTGGCTGAGAAGGACTGGATCCAGTCCATTAACTAGTACTTGGTCCCTAGCTGGGGCCAAGATCTGTCTACCTATCACACACAGGCAAGACTCCTCCCAGGTTCTTTGGCATATAAAGGTGGATCCTGCAGTTCCCTCAAAGGCACTTTTGTCTTGGGTGAATGCTACATTTTTATTTTTGAGAGTGGAAAGAGTAAAAAATGAGAGGCATCTTTTGCTACCATGATGCTATTGTCAGAATCTTTTCATTTAAAGTGTACCTGTTCTCTCAAGGGTAACTTTGATTCCTACAATCATTAAATGCATGCTTAAGCTTAGGTTTCAGTATTGAATGGGTGGCTTTTTAAACATTTAAATTCTATTTCTCTTGACTAGTAAGTCCTTGATATGGCTTCTGTTTCAAAAGAACCAGCAACTAAATCATCCTTCTATGTTTGTCCTAAAATGGTCGCTTCCATCAAAAGACTGGAATGTGATCTCAAGACAAGGCCAACTATAGCCTGACTCTCTGTAGGGGTAGGAGATGCTCAAAGGACATTTAATTAAGTAGGTTAAAGGAGTCAGCGAGATAATGCTGACAACCAAGAACATGGAATAATACAGAAGGCTCCTGGCACAGTAATTCTAAGTGCAACCATGTATGTATCACCCATCCCCCTTGGTAGAGCACATTAACAACAGTACCTAAAAATGGAGATTGCGAGGTAGATAAGACAAGACTGTCAACAAGTAGCATGGCCTTAGCACACTGGAAAGGGAGAAGCACACTGGAAAGGGAGAAGCATAAGAGTACAAAAGGATCCCAATCTTTGAAGATGCATTGTGAAGGAAACATTTTTGGATGAAGAAATAAACTAGGTCAGGACTTTGTATTGAGATATTAAAGAGATTTAACTTGGGTAAAAAAAAAAAAAAAAGAAATAAACTAGGGATTCCATGTGGGCATGAGTTGAAGACACAAAAGATCAGAACCCAAACAGAATTAAATATAATGCAATAATTCAGGATTGGATTATAGCTCCTTAAATTTTCAGGCCTGCCCATTCTTGTGTAGGATTTACACATGGTGGTAAGGATAAAAATGGCTCTATCTTAGTGGAGAGGACAGGGCTGAGACCAACACAGGAGTTGATAAGAGAGAGCAATGTAAATTTCACTGGCTTGACAAGGGAGCCTGCCGAACCCTTGTTCAAACAACAGGAGTTTTAATAGAAAATACTGAATCTCTATGTTTAAACAAAGCTTTTGTCCTCCTCTACTAAACTCTCAAAGAAAAATGACAAGCCTAGAATTAGCATTCAACACTGAAACACGTTTCTTGTAGCATGTTATGAGCCTCTAGCTGAAGAAGCACAAGAAGTCTCATCAAACATACACCACACAACCATGACATTTCTGAGAGGTAAGGAGATCAAGATTCTATTCTGGGCTAAAAAACAACCTAGTATCTTTCTTTTCTTCTAAGTCTATGAAGTAATCTTTATGTTTTCAATATGAAAAGTCAATGGACAGTACATTTTTAGCAGGAAAAAAACCCGCAACATTATTCAAATGGGTAAACATAAATTCTGCTTTTAAAAGGCCAATACATACACAAAATAATTTAAAGTAAAATATAAAATAAACAAAAACAACATTCTTATTTGGAAAAGCACTGTATATGTTGCAGACTAACAGGAAGGATTTTATATCAAATATTGCAAATCTCACCTAAATCCTGATAGTTTTAATTTTTAAAAATTGTTAGTCATTAAATGAACTATCTTTCTTCTAAAAGAATACTCCCAATATTTTGCATTTCAGAAATTTTAATAGTTTTATTTGGCAAAGAGAAGCCTAAGAATTTTTTAAAAAACATTTCGAGAGGGAACATCCTTTTACCATAAAATAAATTTGTGTGATTTGGGAGGACAAATTTCAAATGTATATTTTTTGATATATGTGCCAATTTTACAATTAATACAAAAAAGATAAAGTTAGTTGAAATATTTTAAAAATGTAAAAACCAGTCCAGGCAACGTAACTATACAATCTTGCTGTAAAAGTACTTATATCAAATTCTGCCCAAAATATGTATGCAATATAGTAAATTTTAGTTCTTCAAGTCATTCTTCACTGCCGGCTGGCTTTGCCATTTTCTGCTGTCTCCATTCTGAAAAACAGAAGGAAAAAATGAGCTGGTAAAATAAAATGTTCAGTAACTACTCATATTTTTTCTCCAACTTTCACCCGAAATTAAACTTTATATATTCATAGGACAAAAGAACATCAGTCCTCTAGAAAAGGACTACAATTAGGGTCCCTCTGGTTACTCTGCCTCCCTTGTTTCGCAGATGAATGAAAACTGAAGCTCAGAGAAATAAACTAATTTTGCCAAGGTTTCATTTCAAAGGTCACTTTTTCTATGATAACTCGTCAAGCTTAAAGCAAAGGGAAAAAAAAGCCCTACCATTTTGCCAAAAATTTATTTCCTTTTCTGCTAAATAAACTCATTTACCAATACATTTTCAAGAGGTCTTCCAAAAAGGATATTAAAATAATCAGAACTGACACTTATTTAATTAAAATCAACACTCCTAATACTGTATTACTTGATAGAAAGGTATTTCTCCCCTATTTTTTTCTCCCCTATTTTTTTTGTAAGATTCAGTATTGTACATTAAGTGTTCCCCGATTTTTCCGTCTATGATGTCTACTGAGCAATGAAATGCTCTAAGGAGTAAATACTTTCAGGGTTCCAATCAATATAATCAAGTCTTTTATAAGTACCAAGAATCAAAAAACTTAATTTTTTCTCTTTATAGGTAACATGTATCAACTTATTATATTAGTAATAAAAATTGCTGAACACAACAAACAGCAGTGTTTACTACTTTAATTTTTAATAAAGCAATTAGCAAAGCCAGCTTCTACAATATATAATACAGACCCATTTTCCTCTTTAAGATGTTGATATAATTCAGCTCTGTTATTAACAGAGTTCAAACGTCCAGCAAACTCCTGATGCTTTCTGGAATTGGCAGTATTGATTCTATTACTCCATAGGGATAATAAAGACACTGGCCCTGTGACATGTAAAAGAAGAGGAAAAAGGCAGAATAATTCATTACTTCAAGATTTACAAATTAAAAAACTTACCTTTAATTCCATTGTTCATTTTATATAATTAAAGCAATAAAATCCTTCCTTTATTCTAAATGTTTAGGGGTCACCAAGACCCCAAGACTACTAGTCTGGTGATTTGCTGGAAGGATTCAAGTAATTAAACATAAAGTCATAGTCTGAACTAAAAATCACTGCTGCAACAGAGTAAGGATATACAGCCAGATCAGTAACAGCAAAAGATACACTAAGCAAAGGACAGAAGAATCCACTTGCAGGCTTTCTATGCTCTCTCCCTACAGTAGGGGTTTACACCAAGGGCACAGTCCCTCCAGCAGCAAAAATGTAGCCATGTGTGCACAAAATTTTTGCAGGGAAAGCCTGTGTAAGATTCAGAATCCTGGGTTTGTTTGTTTTTAAAATGTTTTATTTATTCATGAGAGACACACAGAGAGAGGCAGAGACATAGGCAGAGGGAGAAGCAGGCTCCATGCAGGGAGTCCGATGTGGGACTTGATTCTATCCAGGATCACGCCCTGGGCCAAAGGCAGGCACCAAACTGCTGGGCCACCCAGGGATCCCCAGAATCCTGGGTTTTTATTAAGAGCTGGACACAAGGGCATTCTCCACCAAACTACAATTACCAAAAGTCCAGACTGTCAGGTGGAAAGCAAGTGTTCAGTTCAGATGTAAGACCAAATAACATCATCATTTAGGAAACGTTTTAAAAGCCAATTTCCCAGATGCTAACCAAAGGCCAAATTTGTAACAAATTTCTCTTTCCTGTATAATATGAGAAAAAGGCAAAGCACTAGCACAGCCAAAACAATTTTGAAAAGTAGAATAAAGAAAACCCACTACCTGATTTTAAGACTCTGCTAATAGTGATCATAAAAGTATCATATTGGCAAAAGGAAAGACACATGGACCAATGGAACAGAAAACCCAGAAATAAACTCTCACATATAAAATCAACTGATATCCGATAAACATACAAAGGCAACTCAAGAAAAAGTAGTCTTTTCACAAATGCTGCTGGAACAATTAGGACATTACATAAAAAAAAAAAAAGAACATTGACTCATATCTTACACCATATGGAAAAAATAAAAAAAACAAACTCAAAATGGATCATGGCCTAAATGTAAAATCTAAAAGTACAGAACTCCTTAAAGAATATGTAGGAACAAAAAAAAAAAAAAAAATATGTAGGAACAAACCCATGTGACTTTGGGCAAAGCAAAGATTTCTTATAGATAACACCAACAGCATAACCATAAAAATTTTTTTACATACTGGACATCATCAAAATTGAAAACTGCTCTGCAAAAGTCACTGTTAGGAGAAAGACAAACCAGACTGGAAGAAAATACTGCCAAATCACATACTCAATAAAGCATTTGTATTCAGAAAAAATAAAGAATTCTCAAAATCCAACAAAAAACCCTCAGCCCAATTAAATATAACCACAACACCTGAATGATCCCTTTATTATTAAATAAATATGTACGGATGGAAAAAAAGGAATTGGAACGAGGCTCCATCAGTCATGAGGGAAATAGGGATTCATTCGAACCACATCAGTCATGAGGGAAATAGGGATTCGAACCACAATGAAATACTACTATATAACCTAATAGAAGAGAAAAAAAAAAATCCAACTGCTCTCGAGAATGCAGAACAACCAGAACTCTCATTAACTGCTGCTGATACAATGATACAGCCAGTTTGGAAAAATGAGTTGGTAGATTCTAATAAAGCTAGTTATTTCAATTGGATAAAAAAACCCTTTGACAAACACACAATGCAGATGAATCTCAAATGCATTATGCTATGTTAAATAGGCCAACCTCAAAAGGCAGCATACTTTGTGCCTTTTTCAGAATGACATATTAATGAAATTATAAAGTATGCTGCCTTGAGAAAACACCAATGGTTATGAGGGGCTGGGGGTAAGGGGAGTGTAGGATGATTACAAAGGCACAGTCCTGGGCAGCCTGGGTAGCTCAGTGGTTTAGCGCTGCCTTCAGCCCAGGGCATGATCCCAGAGACCCGGGACCAAGTCCCACATTGGGCTCCCTGCATGGAGCCTGCTTTCCCCCCTCTGCCTGTGTCTCTACCTCTCTGTCTCTCTGTTTCTCATGAATAAATAAATAGAATCTTTTTTTAAAAACAAAACAAAACAAAACCCAAAGGTGCAGTACTAGAGAATCTTTTGGGTGATGGAACTGTTTTTTTATACCCTGATTGTGATGTGGGTTGTCCTGCAACTGTATACACTGCCTAAACTCACAGAATTGCACACCAAAAAAGAGGTTAAATGATTGCATATACATTTTCCAAAACTATATTAACAAAAGTCTTTTCTTTTTCTTATTATAAAACTAATACAGGTTCATTAGATAAAATTTAGAAAACAACATATAAAAGAGGAAATAAAATCATCCATAATACCACTGCTCTAACAACTTTAAATATTCCAGTCATTCTTCAAGGCCAATCTATATCAAGAAAATTACATTTTGGTTTTTCCGTTATTGCATCATACAAAGAGAGCTGCAAAGATTTTCACCAAATCTAGAGGGCTTGTTTGAATAGCCCATGTAGAGTATACATCAGGCACAAAATTCATTTTGGAGAGTCTTGGGAAGTCATTTTCCAAAATAAATGAAACTCAAGTATATAATAAAAGGCCCATAAAATTTGCTGATCAGAAGAGACATGTGACTTAGGTTTTAAAACAGAATGGAAGAAAAAACAAATTTCAAGTACTAGCCTTGAAAGGAAAGTTACAAGGTTTGAAAACAGCAATTTGCAACCAAGTTGCTTCTCATTCCGGCCACTCTATACAGTGCCTCCTGTGTGAAGCATTAGCAATCTATTTAATTTAATTTAAAGTGAAAAGCGGTTTAAATGTGTATGCAAACTTCTTTTTAAAAATAAAATGGGGATCATGGTATAAATGGCTTTGTAGCCTGCTTTTTTTCCCCTTTACCTTCTATTTTCATTCATTTACTCATTCAACAAGTAATAGCTGAACTTTTACTATGGGCCAGGAAATTGAGTAGTAGTAATAAACAGTAAATTTTAAAAAGCCCCAGCATTTTGGGCACCTGGCTGACTCAGTTCATAGAGCATGAGACTCTTGGTCTGGGAGCCGTGAGTTCAAGCCCCACACTGGGCATAGATCCTACTTAAAAAATAAAAAGCCCAATCTTTTAAAATGTTTCAAAGTAGTAGTAGAGGCAAGATGTCAAGCAATGTCAGTGCAGGACTCTAAGTGCTACCCCTGTGTAATCCTGGGATGCAATCGAAGCACCTAACTTAATTATGAATGGAGGTTAGGGAAGTCTTTCCTGAAAAATGACTTAAGTTGAAATCTGAATGATACACATTAGCAAGAAGGAACAATAATCATTATTCTTGAGCTATACAAATTCCACCCTATGGACACTGTTACTTAGTTATTTTCTTACTAATAGTGTTTTGGTTGCTTGTAACTCTTTGCCACTAATAAATAATTTTTACAATTCTATTTTCCAAGGAACATCGAAGCATTGTTTAAATTAAACCTAAATTTGTCATCCTAATCAACTGGTATATTTTGGCCTGTAAGAAATAGAATAATTTATCAAGACATTTATTTATTTTCTAGGCACCCTGGCAAATGCCTGAAAGGCAAATACAAGATTGCTCTTGAAGAGACATGTGACTTAGGACATGTGACTGATTTCAAAGAAATCAGTTAATGGAGAATATTTACATGCATTATATATACAGGAAAGGAATACAAAAAATAAACAAGACATATATATAGGCAAAAAATAAACAAGGCATTATATATACAGGAGGAGTATACAAAAAATAAGGCTTTTCCCTATGTCCAGACCCCAGGTGTTCTTGCCTTAAGAGAGGCATAGTGGCAAAAAACAAGACAATCTTTTGTTACACCATTTGCCATTTATCCTAAAAAGACTAAATCTATCTTCAAGACAACTAAAGTCCAAAAAAAAAAAAAAAAAAAAAAAGACAACTAAAGTCTACAATTTCAGGAGCCCCCAAACCCAATTCATATCTCTGATACCCAGAATTCCTTCAAGAAGAAATTAAGCATTTGAGTTGATAAATAAGAGATAAAATGAAATGAAAATATTGTGGCTTTTTTCACAATGAAAACATTACTTATAATACCTTTACTGAAACTCAGTGACACCACACTGTAGGCAGGTAATATTAGATATTTCCTTAAGTTCAGAAGGAGTTTAAGGAAAAGAGTTTGTCTTCAACAAACCTAGCATACTTAGTATAGAGTCAGAACATAAATGAATTCAAGTTTACATAATTAAAATTTCCTAAAATACAGACTTTACAGTAGAAGTGCTTATTTTCCAACGGCTTCTTTAATGAAGGTATGACACTACCTTTCCTTTAATGCCAACAAATAGATTTTTCTGCCTGTATTTTCCAAGGCTGTAAAGAGAATCTCCCAAACAGCATCCAGGAATAGTTTAGTAGTTCTTCCTCATATATGCAACAATATTAAATGACACTGCAGAAAACAAACTAAATTGGAAAACTTTTTACACACACAGTTACTACCATAGTTCTACTCTTTTTTTTTCTTTTTTTAAAAATTATTTTATTTATTCATGAGAGACTCAGAGAGAGAGAGAGAGAAGCAGAAAATACAGGCCAGAGAGAGAAGCAGGCTCCCCATAGGGAGCTCAATGCAGGGCTCAATCCCAGGACCCCAGGATCACGACCTGAGCCAAAGGCAGACGCTCAACCACTGAACCACCCAGGTGCCCCTCTACCCTACCTTTTGATTTTTCTACTGGTGGAGTTTCATCCATGTCGACAAGGGGCTTTTTGTTTGGAGGTTCTGGGGAATCAGGCGAATCTTTTATAATTTCAGCTTCAGCCAATTCTTCTTTTCCACGTTCCAGGATTCCTTTTAATCTTTTAGAGGGACAAACAATAAAATTTAAAGTTTAAATTTTAAAAATCTGACTGGTTCAATAATTAAACTAGACTTTGCAAATTAGTTTTAAAAAAAGATAAGCTGTCAGAGGAAACCTAGAAACTAATCAAAAGATAAACTTCAACCTAAAATCAGGTAAGAGAATTTAATGAATTAAATACAGTTTCCCTTTTCCTTCATCATAATAATGTAATAATTCAGTAATATAGTTCTCTGTAAAATAAAACATGGGCGGAAAATTTAAGTTAAAATTAAAGATGACAGAAATGTCATCTTTGGAAGAAATGTTAAAATCCTATTTCAACTTACAAATAAGATTAAGAAATCTACTACCATTTGTGCTCTAGTTGATGTGCTGTGGGAATGTATTCACATTTCACAAATTAAGAACTAAACTCCATGCTCATTTTGAGTTTCATCAGAAAACAGAAACTTTCAGAATACATAAAAGATCAGTGGTGTCTAAACAAGAATACTTTCCCCCGCCCCCTTTTTAATGTGAGCTAATTCTGTTTCAGAAGTTCAGCAGCCCTAAGAAAGAAATGAATTTCTATGGTCAAAGAGAATAAAATGTTCTACTTATTTTTGGATGAAATGATATGATTTCTAGAATTAGTTCAAAATATTCCCATGTGGGTGGAGTGATGGTGGGAGTGGTGAGGTGAGTGGTTGTGGAATATATGAAATAAGATCTGCCATGAATTGTTAAAAATAAATGAGTAACTATTTGTTCTATTGTTATATATGTTTGAAATTTTCCATAGTAAGTTCTGTTTTGTTTTTAAGGGACTTACTAATATTGCCATCATAGTATTTACCTGATTCTTTGCCTGATTTCTGGCAAGGAGATGTAAGACAAAACCAGCTGAAAAGTTATGATATTTTTATTTAGAAGCCTTTATTACTTTTAATGTTTTTTAAAATTTAACCTTGACATTACCATATAAATCACAAGCTAAGGAAAAAGAGTATATTACTGAGGAAGGTTTTCAGAAGTAAAACTATGCTCTTCCTCTATGTTTTCAAGGACATCCTGCCTTCCGCCCAGGGTGTGATCCTGGAGTCCCAGGTTCGAGTCTCACATCGGGCTCCCTGCATGGGGCCTGCTTCTCCCTCTGCCCTGTGTCACTGCCCCCCTCTCTCTCTCTGTCTCGTATGAATAAATTAAAAATCTTAAAAAAAAATAAAATAAATGCTTCATTGGCATTTAGTATTTATTGAACAAAGAAATAAAAACATGTCTGTGATATTCATAACACATAAAGTGAATAGATACCAAATATGGTATATTATGATTTTCAGAAGTTCATTAAGAAAAAATTAAACACTACCTTTGCCCCAACAGTAAAAAAGAATTACAACTTTTTTTTTTTTTTTTTTTTTTTGCGAGAGTGCCTGCCCACAGGGGTAGGGTGGGAGGAGTAGAGGGAGAGGGAGGCTGGATGTGGAACCTGACAAGGGGCTCCACCTCACAACCCTGAGACCATGACCTGATCTGAAAACAAGAGTCAGATGCTTAACCAAATGAGCCACCTACGTGTCCCTACAACTCTTAACCCCATGACATTTTAGATTTTAAAAATGATAAAATCATAGTTAAAACAAAATAAACATATATTTAATGAATAGTTTGAATGTGCTATACGTAGCATGCGACATGCCAAAAGACACCATGGAACTATATTATCAACAAGTCACCTCTCTGAATCTTGCCAAGATTTTTCCTGTTCATAATCTTTCACTGCTTTCTCTGATTTGTCCTCTTTGTCCTCCCTCTTTCTTCCTCGTTTCTTTCGTTCTTCTTCTTCTGGGGGTTTGCTCCTACATGCCATCAGGCATTCCAAGACTCTCTGATGTTTCTCCGAGTTGTTGATATGAGCTCTGACAAGAGTTTCTAATTCATTCCACATGATACGGTATTGTTCATCTCTGAAGTAAAGATTTAAAATAAGGTTCTGAGAAATACTCTTTAAACAATATTGAAGTGGCACTTGCTACTGGTAAAATAAACTAAAAGGAATCATTAAACATGGACTTTTTCTTCCTAAGACAGTTCACAATGTGATTCTAAGTTATAAAATCCAATTCTGCTATTCTAGATTTTATACCATCTCACCTCAATCATATATGTGTGTGTGTGTATATATATATACATACATATATATATACACACATCCAACCATATAATTTACACATGGAATAATTTAGCTTAAAAAACAGTATATATCAAATAAATGGGATATATCAAGAAAGTAAGAAAAAAGAATTACCTTTTAGGGCCTTTTCCTCTTGTACCAACTGTGGAAATAGGTAGAGGATCATTTTTCCTTTCCATATCAACTAAGTTGTATATTGTTTTTTGACAGTTCAACACATCTTCTTCTGTCAAAGATTCTTTTACAATAACACTGGCTAATGGAACTACCTGTTGGAATTTTTTTAAGAAATAAAAAGAAAATCTGTCTTGAAAAACAAATATCAAAGCATCTAGGTAGAATGTCAACTGATTTTAAACATCACCATGGTGAGATAACCTATAACCATCATTTCAATTTTCTAATTCTTTAACTGTAGCAGACTCATATATTCCATTCTTTGCTCAAGAAATGGCATCTGTAAAGAACATATAACTAATCTAGAAAAAAGGCTGAAAACTATTTAATACTTACCGCTTGCATGTTAAAAATGGTGGTTTGTGAAATGATCATAGGCCAGTAACGGGTGTGTTTTTCTAACTGATCTTTTGCTCGTTCCAAAGGAATCTCAAGACTTCCATCGATTTTATATCTGGGGTCTAGAAAAGGAGTTAATCTGTTTTCCCTCATAAATTCACCAAAATCCTAATGATAACCAAATAAAATAAAATTAGAAACTATTTCCTAATGTCTCAGTGTGGATTACATGTAATAGTCTGTTCCCCTGATGTCTTCTGCCCTGTGACATGCAATAGTTTTTCCTCTAACAGCCCCTTAGTAATCTTTTTCCCTTCTTCTGAACATGAAGCCTATCAGCCTTTATTATGGTAGAGATGAAGAAAGCCTCAAGTACAAAAGCATTTATAGTTTTCTACTTTTTAAAAGCCCAGAAACGCTCATTTTTCTTCACTTCTATAGTTTTACTCTTTTATATCATATACAAAGGAAAAGGTTAAGCATAACCTCAAAATGTTAACAGTGGTTATCTTTGGATGATGGAATTATAGGTAATTTATAGCCTTTGTTTTTAAAAGACATCTGTTATATTCCCTAAATCTTCTACAACAAATACTTATTAGTTTTCTTATTAAAAAAGATATAAAAATAATAAAGAAAAGCCTAATCAAAAATCATTACCTACAGCATACACTTTTGTGACTTACAAAGTACGTTCCTATACATTAATCACATTTGATTTTCACAACTCCCTCAAAGTAAATAACCATGAAATACCAAATATAAAAGAGGGGAGGGGGACTGAAAAATTAAAATCAGAATAGAATTTCCACCCCAAATAGACACAACTTCCTCGTATATACCGTTAAGTGACCAAAATTTAATGTTATTTCAAAGTAGCAGCAACCAAATACTGAAATGTTTTTATTTGCCATTAAGTTACTAGAAAATAAACTTCCATCTGAAATATCAGTCAAATCAATTTCCATCCTTTCTTATAATTCCAGATATCAAGGCTATCTGTATACTTCTAGATATACACTGAATATAGAAGAAAGACTACACAGTGATAAGTAGCTTTTTTAAATATTAAAGAAAGATCACCTAATTAAAATAATAAATCAGCAACTTCTCCAAACCCCATTTTGTCACAGATCTTAGCATGTTAATAGGCATTCAATAAGTACTTGCTGAATGGTGACAAGAGTCAAAACACAAAATTTATCAATATTAGAATCTTACTGTGATCCGGTAGTCTGTAACTCTGCCTCCACATCCTTCACTAATTGAAGGTGGATCTTCTAGAATGGATCGAGAACTGCTAAGGACATGCAAAAAAATCTCTCCTCCGTGGCTACTAAGCATATGACTAATGACTTTGGAACCTGACTTTCGTGGCTGTTCCAATAAAACAGAACGACCTGTCAAAAGCAAGATTACTCTATCAGTGATGAAGTTCAAATAGGCTCTAATTTTTTCCCTTAATATTTATGTCTAGATTTTTCATTTCATTAAACCTCACATTTTAAGCAACATTGCTAATTCAGTATATCTGCATTTCAAGTCCTAAAAGTCTAAATTCTAGCCTTAGCTTTCTCTCTTGGTCTCTCCAAGCTTACATAATTACATAGTTTTCCAAAATAAGTATAGTAGTCTCTGACTACTTTTTTTTTTTTTTAATTCTGACATTGTCTTTTTATTTTTTTACTTTATTTAGCCATTATTTCTTTTAAAAAACAAGCACATGCATCACTTCTTGCACAAAGGGTACTATCTACAAATTGGTGGGTTTTTTTGGGGTTTTGTTGGTGGCGGTGTTTTTTACTTAGAGAATGTCCCAGGGGTCACTCTGTTAACAGTACAGAGATCTTCCTCATTTCATTTTGCAAAAGGATCCATTTCTGGGTGGGCCATGGCTTAATCTGTCCCCCATAGCTGGACATTTAGAAAAATTTTGTTACCAAGTTTTCTATTAGAACAGGAAGACTCCCTTTCTTCTGTAATCCCAGAATCTTTGGTTACATTCTTCACACATTATAAGTACATAAATTTTTTCTCCTGGACATCAAGAAGAAAAGTGAGACAACTGCTGGATAACTCTCCAATTACCAAAGCTACACAATATTTGGGGGAGAAAGCAGTCTCCATTCAATTCCACAATACCTCCTATATACCAACATGGTTATCATAACTACTTTCTATTTCACATGACTGAAGATTATTTATTTTTAAGATTTTATTTATTTTAGAGAGAGAGAGAGCACAGAGGGAGAATGAGAGGGAGAAGCAGGCTCCCTGTTGAGTAGAGAGTCCAATGCAGGACTTGATCCTAGGACCACAAGATCACGACCTGAGCTGAAGGCAGACACCTAACCAACTGAGCCACCCAGGTGCCCCTACCGATTTAATCTGAACTTCATATAACTGATAATGAAATTTTGCTTAATTTTGATCTGTTATATCAGTGGTTTCAAAGTTAGTTCATCACAAGAATCACTGGGAAAGCTATTAAGAATTTAAATCTAGTAAATGGACTCTAATAATTTTTAATTTTCACACAAGGAAACCACAGATTTAAAGTCCTATGTGAAAGAATCATATGGCATAATACTAAAAAACTGTTTATTTAGATTAAGGTAAACTGTGCAAAAAGAAGCCCATATATACTACGCAATTCAAAATTCAATAGGCCAAAATAAATAGTCTGTATTATTCTACCCAAAAAACCAACTTAGACTTTAACAACCAAATTTTTAAATTAAGTATATCAAGTAACACTTTTTTATATACAACAACCTGAAAGACATAAAGTCATCTTATTTTTAAACATTAGTAAAACTGCTAAAAGGGTACTCACAATTATGTAACTTTAGAAGAGTTTTGGGAGATAAAATATCTCCCAAAAGATAAAATATCCCAAAAGATAAAAGACTATCTTAAAAGAGCTTTCTAGAGTTCAGATTTTCACATCTCTTACTAATAATTTCACTTGTATTATTCTCAGACAAAACAATTAAATATTGAAAATTACCATTTAGAAGAAAATTAGTAAGGCAGGAGGAAGGTCTACTATTTACGTCTACAGGTGAAATTCGGTAAGCGCCAGTACAATAGTGTAATTCTGAAATGGAAGAAAATACTGATTTCAGAGAATACACAGGAATATTTCCACAATTAAAAGAGGATAAAGAATGTTCATTGAGCCCCTAAAACAATGAAAACCAAAAATTGAAAAAAGAAACAGACTAATGAACCACACACACACACACACACACACATACACACACTTTAAGAACTTTTGGTTTATTCTTTTCTCTTTCAATTTCTTGAAAATACCTACCAATGTTATTTGTCCTGGGTGTGCACCACTTTAATGTTATTGTTTCCTTAAATGAACCTTCTCTACTGCTGCCACCTATGTGGGTATCACCTTTAAGAATAAGCCAGAAAAACATTACTAAATAGGTCACAATCTGCAAATTGTTTACCCCAGACTTTCAAAAACAGTTTAAACTCTAGAAAAGAAAATACTTTTGGGAGAACATTATTTTTATACAGTCTTCTAGAAAAATACCAAATGGAATGTGGATACTAGCTCTGATTAAAATAAATATTCAATTTCCCTCCAAAATTTCTCAATAATTAATTTTATCATTTCAGTCATTGCACTGGAAGTCAACAGCAAAAATTTCAAAAAAAAAATTTAAGAATCTACAACTGCTCTCCTCTAACACCATTAAATAAGATAACATGGTTAAATACTGAAAGAAAGCTTCAGGAATCTAAAATACATGACTGATCATACTGAATCCTAATGAATTCATGAAAGGAAACATAAAATGAAGGGTCTAGAAAGTAAATATATAGAAAGATTTAACAGTGAGCATGTTTTGCCTTAACAGAGTTTACAGAAAAATAGAGTGAACAGATGTTAACAAAATAATAATGAACAAATGCAAACTATAAAGTTGACAAAGCTTTGAAGATGTACACAGTACCATGAGCATCTGCACAGATATGTGATCTTATTTAAGACGTCAGGGAAGGTTTCTTTGAGAAGTGAAAACTAGTTTCAGTCTAAAAGGATAATAGAAAATAACTAAAGAAATGAAGGAAAGAGTATTTGAGCAAGATGCCAAGATACTGTAACAGGAGGGAGCATGAAGAATTTCAAATTTCAGGTCTGCATGGCTGAAACAGAGGAGAGGAGTACACTGCGAGGAGAAAGGAGGACAGACCAGGCAATGCAGGGCCTACTAAGAAATTTAAATAGCTGGGTCTTTATCCTAAGGCTAATGGAAAAGCAATAAAGGATTGTAAACTAAGGGGAACATGGTCAGGATTAGTATTATGAAAGCTATTCTAGCTAAACAAGAGTAGAGAGACGATTTAGGGGGTGACTATGGGATACTAGGTAAGAAATTAATAGGTTGGATCAGAGAGATGGTAATGATAGTAGAGATATAGTTGTATGGATGTATTTGAGAGACACTTAGTAGATAAAATCCAGAAAATGTGATGATGGGCTACATATGAAGAATGACAGATGTCTCAAAGACGACTGAGGTTTCTGCCTTAAATAGCTAGACACACAACAGGGTCATTCACTGATAGGGAACATTAGAAGACCAAGGGGGTGGCTCAGCTGGTTAAGCATCTGCCTTCAGCTCAGCTCATAATTGCAGGGTCCTGGGATTGAGCTCAGCAGAGTCTGCTTCTCCCTCCTCTCCCTCAGTTCCTCGCCCCCGCTCATGGTCTCCCTCTCATTCACTCTAAATCAATAAATAAAATTTTACAAAAAAAAAAAAAAAAAAAAAAAAGACCAGTTCAGGGGCAGAGCTTGTTAGTTGTTTTGGGAATGTTGCATTTTAGGTGCCTGAGAGACATCTAATAGATGTAATTAGGCAATAGAATATGTAGATTTGGAGCTTAGATAAGATATGAGGGCTAAAGTGTAGGTCTACCCAGCTCTAATGTCATCTCTGTAAAGCTTGCCTAACTCATGGAGGCATAATCACAGGCAAACTCTGTGTTTCCACAGCACCCTGTTCCTATTGCCACTATAGCATTTTACACATGGTGCCCATGTATCATACATACAACAATGGGTGAATCAATAACCATCAGAGAAATATTTTGTGTCACAAAGAACACTCTTAACATTATTTGTTTTAAAAATAAATACTTTAAAAGTTGATATTATCTCACAGGTTCTCAGTAATTTCCACATACTATATTTTCAAAAACAAGTTCTTTACATTCCTTTGTTAAACACTAATACATCCCTTTATCTTAATAGTTTTTCTCATGTTAGAAATCTGTATCAGATTAATTTCAAGATTCCTTATGTATGTAACAAATGTTATGATTGGCTGAAGGTATTAACTTCAGAAAAGATGCATACAACATGGTCAGAGTCAACCATATAGCATCAACTTACACAGAAAACATTCCAAAGGATTTAACCAAATGCCAAAACTTAAAGGCAATGCCACTGAATTTTAGGAATGGATGGAATATTACAGTTTATCTAATAAGTATCTTAATTTATTAAAATGTGCAGACTGAAGTCTAGAAACAGGGATGTTGCTAGCTGATGGGAAAGTGTTAGCTAAAATTCTTACCTACTATCTCCAGTTTTCTCCTTCAAACCATGCTGATACAGTTGCAGAAATATATGATTTTGGTGATGAGATCACTGACTCAAATAATTTTTAGGGGAAAGAAAATGAATTTAACTTTAAATTTCCATACTGAAATTTTTCATGCAGGCAAGCTGGAAGTCTATCACTCTTTTAAGTCAGTTCTTGTTTTTGCTTTCCCAAACTGGTTTGCTTGCAAAAGAAAAACTATGACATGATTATCATGGCTATCTTTCTCAGTATTGGTTCCAGTAGCTAGAGTTCCTAGATCATTAATAGGTAATACTATAGACACTAGTTCCAAGGTCATTAATAGATAATATTGAAGAACAAGTTTGAAGAAATGTACTACTGTCCATCAGGTTTGCTTACTGACAAACTTCTCAAAGTTGTTAGTATGCTTTCATATGTTAGATTTTATAAAATAGTTTCTACCATCCTTTACTTACCACTTTTCAGGAAATCCACATGTGCATCTTTGTGATGAAGTAGCTCCACATCATAATTGGCAGATGTGTTAGCATGTTGTTCTTCCTTAAAGCAAAATTTAAAATAACTTGGTTTTATTTTCAAAATAATTAAGTTATTAATTATTCATTTTGCTTTTTGCTCAAAGTGAAGTAAAATATACCCAGCATTAATTAGCTATAATGGGACAGCTTGCTCAGTAATTAATCTATTTAAAGATGCAATAGTTTCCAAGGCAATGAACTCTACTTAAAAACTACTAGCTATATATGTAATAAAGTATTTAATGATTTTTCTTACATTACATAAGAATTAACATAATGACTCTTCCAGAACTTTAGAGATTTCTTTTATGCCAAATGCGTTGTCTTGCTAATACATTTTATACATAAATATTATTAACTGAAATAGTTTACACAAATTAAAAGTGAAATAGTTAAAGGAGGAAATAGCATCTTTAAATACCTTTAGGAAATTAGCAAACATCAATTATATAAATTAGCAAATACATACTAATAAACAAGTTTAGTTACTTGTTTTTACTAATTACTAAGAACTTCAATATTATCTATTTACAAGAAAAAGACAAAGATTGAAGAGAGTCACACCAGTTGCACACAAATATGATCAAATTTAAAAAGTAAGGTATCTGTCACTCTCAGAGTATTTTTCTTGTAACCCAAGAAATTACATATATTAAAATACATTATACCATTTTACTTGATAATTGCTATTGTATCAAACCATTCTATTGGATAAGGCTACAATTTCTATTAAAGAGCCAGCCATTGGTATAAGGAGGAAATTAATAAAGAACAGATCATATTTCTCATGAAATTTAGTGGTTCATCATATGGTGGCAAAACAATGAAACTGGACTTAAAGCCAATTTGAATTTTTAGGTATGATGACTACTTCATATTTGCAAACATAACCAATAAAATTAAATTCAACTCCACTCAGTAAAAATTCATGTGAAGCTTATTATGGGCCAGGCATTGTCCTGGTCCTAGGCAACTTAATGATAAAATAATGGAAATGAACAGATACCCATAGATTCCTAATAAAATCCATGAATAAAATCATAAGACTTACATCTTCAGTTTTTCAGCTAGAATATAATAAACTTTTTAAAACTATAAGCTATTTTTCCTTGTGAGATCTACTAGTTACAAACATTTTCATACTAGATGAACAAGAACAAAAATATAGGAAATAGAAGATCCACTAGAATGCACAAAGTAAAATCTAGTAACATAATCGTCTGGAAAAGAATCACAGAAAAAGTGATCATTTAAGACACAGATTATATTTTAATGATAACATAGTTTAAAAGCTAATATATAGTGCTCTCACTAGAAAGAAAAATAGAGAATTTTGTTCTGTGATCCTTTCTTTGTTGCTTTTCACTATGTACTGACCTGGTCAAAGACACTGAATGTGGGCTAGGCAAAATAGAAAATATGATATAGGGAGAAAAAATTAAGGTTCAATTAAAATAAATAATACGTGTCAAACAAATACTTACAAAGCAAAGCAGAGCTTTCAACATAGCAAGAAAAAGAGCTGCCTACCTTCATTGGAATATTTGTAATAGTAGTTGAAGCCAAGTCAAAATGTTGCTGTACTAAAATATTTAATTTGGTAGCAAGGTGCCGTCCAGCACGAACACTATGAACTTCACTGGTTAAAACAGGAGATAACTATAAAAAAAGTATTAAGAAAAAAACCCATAAAACATTAATATAGTGTGACCTAGTATCAAATACTTTACTTCAATCTATAAAAATTATTTTTACTTTTAGAATCTAGAAAAAATAAAAAGGCCCATAAATTAACTATGATCATTATTTTAGCAAAACATTTTCATACACTCACTCAACAGATAAGCACTAATCAGAACTTACTATGTTATGTGCCAAAACTAGGTGAGTTGTTAAAGAATACAGCAGTAAATGAGCAGTCTTTGTCCTCTTGAAACTCAGAGTGAAAGTCTTTAAGTATTTATTTTAATTTATAATTTTTACTTCTACTTATCTATATGCAAAATGGATCTGAAATGGCCCACAGAAATACTGTAGAAAAGTAATTAATTTTGTGGAGAGGAAAACCCATGTAAATAAAACTACTTATTATAATAAAGAATGTGGAAATTGTCACGAACATCATATTTCATCACCAATAAACACGATTAGGCAGATTAGGCAGCCAAAAGTTACTTACAACAAGGTAACAAACTTTCACTCAGTTCAGGGTATAAGATTTAATGTAAATAAGTTTTTAGTTAACACAAAGTAAAGCCAACTTACCACATTATCAAAAGAGGCAAAAGGAAGTTAACCAAAAAAAGGCTTATGCTGGAAACTACCCAAAAACACAAGGATAGAGCTAATGATCCTAAAATACCACCTAACCATAAAAAACTCAGACTAAGGTAATACTTCACGTTTATATGAACTAGGCTAAATGAAAAACCAGAATATGAACATACACATTTAATATAATTATATAAATACATAAATCTATATTTCTAAACATACCAATTATGGAGAATATTTTATGATGCAAATCCATTTAAAAATCACCACACTCATCTTTTCCTTTAAAATTGTTCAAATTAAAAAAAATAAAAATAAAAATAAATAAATAAATAAATAAAATTGTTCAAATTTATTTAAAAAGTAAACCAAGATTAGAAATTAGTTTCAGCCTTCTGTCCTCTGGCTATGTAAATTATCTTATTAGAGTCTATTTTTTGTTAAAAAGTGTATTGCCTTTCTAAAGATGAAAAGAACTTTCATACAATAAAAAGTCATTAAAGCAAATGAAATCCATTAAAGTGACTGAAATTTTAGGAACAATACTATGTATGGTTTTGCAACACATTTAAACTTCAACAGGCAAGCAAAACAGAAAACATTTTAACATCTAAACTATAACATAAAGAATCAGCGTAGGTGTTTTTCCAGAGACTGCTTTGAAAACTCCAAATATCTGCTTGGCAGAAAATGTTGGCAATGTGATCAGTTTTATGCTAACCCTTCCCAGTGTTTGTTAATAAATAACAGTGATCTTTCCTTCCATTACCTCTGCACTTACCTCCTTTTTAGGACGATCAGATACAAGGCTGTCTTCACCAACTGCGTAAGTATGGATCAAGACCAGTTCACACTTCTGAATCTGCATGAGACTTAAAGAGAAACTTTTTACTTAGAATAAGAATACATAGTATGTAAAGAATCCAAGTAGGTAAACAATTATAAGTTCAATATATCAAAAAGTATATCTCTATACTCAGATATTACTGTTAACATAAAAGCTAAATATTTATTTATTTATTTAATTTATTTATTCATGAGAGACACACAGAGAGAGAGAGAGAAGCAGAGACACAGGCAGAGGGAGAAGCAGGCTCCACACAGGGAGCCTGACGTGGAAC